>NC_041392.1:576912121-576934627 GCF_002162155.2 Triticum dicoccoides
CCTGACTGCAGCTAAGTCTCTAAGTGAGAGAACTTAGGCGAGTACTGGACTGCAGCTAAGCCCCCGAGTGGGAGGTTTTCTCTCACTTGATAGGGTTTTTAAACACTTAGGCGAGCGCGGGGCTGCAGCTAAGCCCCCGAGTGGGAGGTTTGCTCTCCACTTGGTAGGATTTTTCAAACTTAGGCGAGTGCCTGACTGTAGCTAAGTCTCTAGGTGGGAGAACTTAGGCGAGTACTGGACTGCAGCTAAGCCCCCGAGTGGGAGGATTGCTCTCCACTCGGTAGGATTTTTCAAACTTAGGCGAAACGGATTCGCAGCTAAGTCACCCACTGGGGGATTTCGTATGCAAACAAGAGTGACAGCAATTATTGGGACACTCTTGTCTTTGGTAAAAATGAACTGCAGAATTTTTTTCTTATTACATCTCGTCCAAGGGAGAACTCAAGTGTGAAAGGGGCGGAGCAGCTCCGCATTCCAAGCTCGTGGCTCGTTGATCTGGCGATCAACATTGTAGAGGCGATACGCTCCATTGTGGAGGACTCTGGTGACGATGAAGGGGCCTTCCCAAGTAGGAGCAAGTTTGTGTGGTTTCTGTTGATCCACTCGGAGGACCAAATCTCCTTCCTGGAAGGCTCGGCTCTTCATGTTTCTGGCATGGAATCGACGCAAGTCTTGCTGATAGACGGTCGATCTGATCATAGCCATTTCCCTTTCCTCCTCTAGGAGGTCGACTGCGTCTTGCCGGGCTTGCTCTGCTTCGTCTTCGTTATAAAGCTCGACTCTGGGGGCGTTGTGAAGTAGATCACTCGGCAGGACGGCTTCGGCTCCGTAAACCAGAAAGAATGGCGTTCTTTCGGTCGACCGATTCGGGGTGGTCCTCAGCCCCCACAAAACTGGCGGAAGTTTGTCGACCCAAGCGCCTGCTGCGTGCTTGAGATCACGCATCAGTCGAGGCTTCAGTCCTTTGAGAATCAGACCATTTGCTCTTTCAGCTTGTCCATTCGACTGAGGATGCACGACTGACGCGTAGTCGACTCATGTGCCTTGAGAGGCGCAAAAAGCTCTGAACTTGTCTGAATCGAAGTTTGACCCATTGTCAGTGATGATGCTATGCGGGACCCCATATCTGAATATCAACTCTCTGATGAAACCGATAGCAGTGCTGGCATCAAGATTTTTGATAGGCTTGGCTTCAATCCATTTGGTGAACTTGTCGACTGCCACAAGCACGTGCGTGAATCCGCTCCTGCCCATTCTCAGTGGGCCAACCATGTCCAGTCCCCAGACAGCAAAGGGCCAGACGAGTGGAATGGTCTTCAGGGCTGACGCAGGCTTGTGTGACATGGTGGAGTAGAACTGGCAGCCTCCACACTTGTCGACTATCTCTTTCGCCATCTCATTTGCTCTTGGCCAGTAAAATCCCGCTCGGTATGCTTTAGCCACAATGGTCCGAGAGGACGCATGGTGACCACAGGTCCCCAAGTGGATATCATCAAGGATTATCTGACCCTCTTCTGGTGTTATGCACTTCTGACCGATTCCAGTCGCGCCTTCCCTATACAATTGTCCCTTTATGACTGTGAAGGCCTTGGATCGACGGACGATCTGTTGAGCCTCTTCCTTGTCCTCCGAGAGTTCTTTCCTCAAGATATATGCGATGTATGGTACCTTCCAGTCGGGAGTGATTGCCAAGACCTCCATGACTAGGTCAACCACAGCAGGAATTTCGACTTCAGTCGGATCTGTGGCACTTTTCGGTTGCGGGGCTTCTTCTGTAAAAGGATCCTCCTGGACTAACGGCGAGCGGATGCGCTCCAAAAACACATTGCTGGGAATGGCTTCTCTCTTGGAGCCTATCTTTGCCAGATCATCAGCTGCTTGATTTTTCAGTCGGGGGATGTGATGAAGCTCTAACCCCTCGAATTTCTTTTCTAGCTTTCTTACTGCGTTGCAGTAGCCAGTCATAGCTGGGCTTCTGACGTCCCACTCCTTCATCATCTGATTAACCACAAAATCCGAGTCGCCATAGACCAGGAGGCGCCGGACGCCGAGTGAAATGGCCATGCGCAACCCATACAAGAGTGCTTCATATTCTGCTTCATTATTGGAGGAATCGAAGTGGATCTAGAGAACATATCTGAGCTTATCTCCTCAGGGGAGACCAAGACTACCCCAGCACCGGAACCATTCAGCATCTTAGATCCATCGAAGAACATGGTCCAGTGCTCCGAGTGAACTTGAGTCGGAAGCTGCTGTTCAATCCACTCGGCGACGAAATCTGCAATTGCTTGGGACTTGATAGCCTTCTTTGCTTCAAACTTGATATCTAGGGGGAGGAGTTCAATTGCCCACTTCGCCACTCGACCAGTTGCATCTCTGTTGTGCAAAATCTCTGACAGTGGAGCGTCGCTGACGACTGTAATGGAATGGTCAGAGAAGTAGTGTGCAACCTTCTTCGTGGTCATGTAAATCCCATATACAAGCTTCTGGTAATGGGGGTATCTTTGCTTCGAAGGAGTCAAAACTTCAGACACATAATATACTGGGCGCTGAACTCTGAAGGCCTTTCCTTCTTCTTCCCGCTCGACCGTAAGTACTGTACTGACAACTTGTCCCGTGGTCGCAATGTAAAGCGGCAGAGGCTCTTTACTGATTGGGGCAGCAAGCACCGGCTGGGTGGAGAGCAGAGCTTTGAGCTCTACGAATGCTGCATCAGCTTCTGGAGTCCACTCGAACTTGTCAGACTTCTTCATCAGTCGGTAAAGGGGCAACGCCTTTTCACCGAGACGAGGAATGAATCGACTTAGTGCGGCCAGGCACCCTGTAAGCTTCTGGACGTCATGTACACGCACAGGGCGCTTCATCCGGAGTATGGTGCCAACTTTCTCGGGATTGGCGTCGATTCCTCGTTCGGAAATGAGAAAACCGAGTAACTTTCCACCTGGAACTCCGAATGTGCACTTTGATGGATTGAGCTCCTGAGGTTAGCAAAGGTTTCGGCGAGGTCAGTCAGTAGGTCGGAACCTTTCCGTGACTTAACCATAATGTCATCCATGTATGCTTCTACGTTCCGACTGATCTGAGTGAGCAAACACTTCTGAATCATCCTCATGAACGTGGCTCCAGCATTCTTGAGGCCGAAGGGCATGGTGATGTAACAGAAGCACCCGAATGGGGTGATGAAAGCCGTTTTGATCTTGTCGGGTCCATACAGACGGATCTGATGGTACCCTGAATAAGCATCTAGAAAAGACAAACGCTCACACCCCGCGGTCGAGTCGACTACCTAGTCGATGCGGGGGAGGGGGAAATGATCTTTCGGGCAGGCCCGATTGATATGTTTAAAGTCAATGCACATACGAAGTGACTTGTCCTTCTTGGGGACCATGACAACATTGGCGAGCCACTCGGAGTGGTAAATCTCTCGGATGAACTCCGCTGCTAAGAGCCGAGCCACCTCCTCGCCAATAGCTTTCCTCTTCTGGACGGCACCGTCGAAGATGTTCTTTCACAGGCTTGAACTTCGGGTCGACTCGTAGACGGTGCTCAGCCAGCCCCCTGGGAACTCCAGGCATGTCAGAAGGCTTCCATGCGAAGACGTCCCAGTTCTCACGGAGGAACTGGATGAGCGCTTCTTCCTATTTGGAGTCGAGCGTCGTTGAGATGTGAGTCGGAGCGGCATCGGGGTCGGTCGGATGAATGTGAACTGGCTTAGTTTCACCGGACGACTGAAAAGCAGATTCTGAAGCAGGCTTCTTGGCTCGTAGCAATTCACTTGGATCAGCAGTCTTCTGGTACTCTTGCAGCTCAACAACTGCCATCTGAGCGTCAGCAATCTTTGAGCCTTTCTGAAAACACTCTTTTGCCTTCTTCCGATTGCCTGTAACAGTGATCACACCTTTGGGACCAGGCATCTTCAATTTGAGATACATGTAGCACGGTCGAGCCATGAAGCGTGCATAAGCTGGTCGGCCCAGAATAGCATGATAAGCACTTTGGAAGTCCACAACCTCAAATGTCAACTTTTCCTTGCGGTAATTCTTTGAATCACCGAAGACCACCTCGAGAGCAATCTGGCCGAGTGACTCGCCTTTCTTTCCAGGAATGACTCCATGGAAACTCATGTTGCTGGCGCTGAGCCTGTACATCGTAATGCCCATCCCTTTCAATGTTTCAGCATACAATATGTTCAGGCCACTGCCACCATCCATCAGGACTTTGGTCAGTTGAGTGCCTTCGACAACTGGGTCGACCACCAAAGCTTGCCTCCCAGGGGTGGCAATGTGTGTAGGGTGATCAGACTGGTCGAATGTGATGGCAGTCTGAGACCACTTCAGATAACTGGGTGTTGCCGGAGCAACCATATTCACCTCACGGTTAATGACTTTCAGTCGACTTTTGCTTTCGACATCAGCAAAAATCATCAGGGTGGAATTGATTTGGGGGTATCCATCGTCACTATCTTCCTTGTCTTCAACTCTGTCCGACTCTTTTTCCTTATCTTTGGATTGTTTGCCCTGAAACTGCTGGATCAGGAGTCGGCACTGTCGAGTGGTATGCTTTGGGTAAATAAAATTACCCTCTTCATCTTTCTTGGTGTGGATGTGACACGGCAGATCCAAAACATCATTTCCATCTTGATCCTTGACTTTCTTGGGCTTCCAGGGGCCTTTGGGTTTTCCCTTGAAATTTCCCTGGGTTGCGGCCAGGGCCTCCCCAGGGGCGGCTGGCTCGGCCTTCCGCTTCTGTTTCCGACTGGAATTGCCTCCGGTTTCCTGGGCGACTGCTTTCTGCTTGCCACTCCGGAGTCGGTCTTCGTCTTCACCATTAGCGTATTTGGTGGCAATCTCCATCATCCGGTTCAGAGACATCTCTCCAGTTCGACCGAACTTCAGTCAATTCTCTGTATTTAACGCCTTCTTTAAAGGCACAAACTGCCTGATGGTCAGGCACATTCTCAACTGTGTGATGCAACGTGATCCACCTCTGGATGTAATCCCTCAGAGTTTCATTCGGTTTCTGTACGCAAGAACGCAATTCTGTAAGGCCTGCGGGTCGCTTGCATGTTCCCTCAAAGGTTGTGACAAACACTAGGGAGAGGTCCTCCCAAGTGTAGATGCTGCTGGGTGCCAACTGATTTAGACATGCTCTGGCTGAGCCCTCTAGCATGAGAGGCAAATGCTTCATGGCCACCTCATCATTGCCACCGCCAATCTGTACAGCCACTCGGTAATCTTCGAGCCAAGTGTCAGGCTTAGAATCACTGGTGAACTTGCTGACTCTAGTCGCCAACCTGAAGTTGGGAGGAATCACTGCGGCTCTGATGGCCCGACTGAAACACTCTGGCCCCGAAACATGTACTCTGCTGCTGGCAGGCGCATCTCTGTTGTGGCCTTCCCGATGGGCTCTGTTTCTGTCAACCAAACCTTGAACGAGGATAGATCTCGCGTCAAAGCCTGGGTCCCTGGGGTCGACTGGAATCCTCTGCCCAACACTATGAGGGCGCCTGTCATCTCGATGTCGAGGCGCATATGACCCGCTTCTCGGGGGAGGGGTTGGCACTCGACATCGATCATCACGATCGGATCGGTGATCATACTGCTCATTCCTTCTGTACCGATCATGCCGGTCCCCACGTCCCTCACGCCTCGGGGGTGATCTCGGACTGTGAGCCGACTAGACTGTATCTGTTGCAATGGATCGACTGTGGATCCTATTCCGCGACTGAGAAACAGCGGAGTTCTGGTTTCCCGCCGCCCGGAGCAACGCTCTGATCTGCAACAAGCCCCTGCCAGCCTCCGACTGGGAGGGCTGAATCGATTCTGCTATACGGGCCGCGGCGGCCAAATTCTGAACTGGGGTTCGGTATACCTGCGTCGGCGGGAAGAGCTGACGTCGACTAGACTCGGGAGCCCGCTGACGCGCTTGCTCGTCGAGTGCTCGCTGGAGATTCTCCAGTCGAGTGCGCTCGGCCAAGTTAGCCAAGCGCACGTCCTCCAAGGCCCGGGCCTCGGGGGTCTCTCCGACAATAGGAGTGTGGAGTGCGTCCATGTTCCAGCGGCGAAGCTCCTCTCACTGTAATGACGTGAGAGGTTCGGGCTCATCGTGGGGGTGCGACAGGTCGCCCCCACCCGCGCCTCCATCAGCGCGAGGGAAACCGAGAGGACTGTGCGTTCCATCGACCGCCAGAACCTCAGCCGCTGGGTCGCTGCTGTCGCACTCGGACGCGGTCTCCGCGGAGCTAGTCGACAGGTTGAACAGGCCACAGAGGGATTCGTCGGGCTCGATTGCCGCGACTTGTGGGGCGGCCGACTGGCGAGCCACGGCATGCCTCACCCACCTCTGAAGTCTCGACCGACCGGAGCGCTTGCGCCGGTGGGAGACAGAGCGGGGAGACGATACGGGGGTCGACCGATACTGGGTCGACGGCTGCCGCAGGAGGACGACACGAATGCATGCACGAAAATGCATCGCACCGCGGACGGGGAGCGCGTCGATGTCGAGTGGTGCCTCCTGAAGCCAGGCGGAGTCGTCGGCGATGAACGTGAGCGCGCCGAGGCGGATCTCGCGGCCCTCCACCAAAACTCCGAACGAAACCATGATCAAAGGGATCGGAAAAATCGCAACTTCTCCAATCAGGCGCTAAGATTCCTGCCCCAAGGTGGGCGCCGACTGTCGTGGTTCTAACTCTGACAGTGAGGTAGGGGGGGTGTATGGAGAGGCTAGATCTCAGCTATTAGGAAGTTGTAAACACACGAGGATTACGAGTTCAGGCCCTTCTCGGAGGAAGTAACAGCCCTACGTCTCGGTGCCCGGAGGCGGTCGATTGGATTATGTGTGTGTGAATAACAAGGGTGCGAACCCTTCATACTGAGGAGGGGGTGGCTTATATAGAGTTCGCCGGCCCTCTCCTGCCCTCAGTGATGCAGGGTTTAAGGTACATTTAAGGTTGGGCGTTACTGGTAACGCCCCTAATAAAGTGCTATAATGACCATAAAGACTACTTAATAGCCGACCGTTTGCCTGCAGAGTGACGTTAGGTCTCCTGGCAGTCGAGTGGTTGGCTTCATGGTCGAGTGATAGCTTCTTGGTCGAGTGTCTTGAACCCGTCGAGTGGGATACCTTCAAGTCGATTGAAAGGTGACTTCTTCTAGGGACGTCCTTGGGTAGGGCTCTTTGGACAGGTCCGTGCCCCTACCCTAGGTACATAGCTTCATCAGGGGGTGGGCTATTTATAGCCACTAGGCAACCCGACCTGATTTGTCCGAAATGACCCTGGGTCACTAAGGAACTGACACGTGTTCCAACGGTCAGATTTCAAACTCACACAGCAACTTTACTTGGGCTACAAGCAAAGCTGACTTGTCCGACTCTGGACAAGATTCGCTCTCATAGTCTTCACTCGAAGACATAGGTTTTGGTTAAGCATCACTTCAGTCATTCTGACTGGTTCTCTTGGACCCCACTTAACAGTACGATGGTTCCTATGACTCAATAAAGAAGAAAAAGAACCACGAAAGATCTAAGTCTTCGAGCTCCATAGGCTTCATGCGATGTCTTCTCTTTTCATAGTCTTCAATGTGAATATCTTCATATACCACCTTTGACATCAATGTCTTCATACATTTTTAGGGGTCATCTCTGGTAGGAAAACCGAATCAATGAGGGACTTCTACCTGTGTTATCCTGCAATTCTCACAAACACATTAGTCCCTCAACTAGGTTTGTCGTCAATACTCCAAAACCAACTAGGGGTGGCACTAGATGCACTTACATTAGTAGACAACACCGTGAAGAAGAATTACCTAGTAAGGATGAAATTATTGGTCTTGCTTCTATTGCCGTACCTCCTAGTGATCCTTTAGAACAATATTTGCTAGACCACGAAAATGATATGTTTATGAATGAAAGAAGGGAAATAGATGAAGTATTCTTTAAATAGGAACCTATTCTGAAACACAATTTGCCTGTTGAAATCCTAGGGGATCCTCGTGATCCCGTGTTTGAGCTTAAACCGTTGCCTGATACTCTTAAATATGCTTATCTTGATGAGAAAAAGATATATCCTATTATTATTAGTGCTAACCTTGCAGAGCATGAGGAAGAGAGATTATTGAAAACTCTGAAGAAGCACCGTGCTGCTATTGGTTATACTCTTGATGATCTTAAGGGCATTAGTCCCACTCTATGTCAACATAAAATAAATTTGGAAGAAGATGCTAAACCAGTTCGTGATCATCAACGACGGCTGAATCCTAAAATGAAAGAAGTGGTAAGAAAGGAAATAATAAAGCTCCTTGAGGCAGGTATAATCTATCCCGTTGCTGATAGTCAGTGGGTAAGTCCTGTCCATTGTGTCCCTAAGAAGGGAGGTGTTACTTTCGTTCCTAATGATAAAGATGAATTGATTCCTCAAAGAATTATTACAGGTTATAGGATGGTTATTGATTTCCGCAAATTAAATAAGGCCACTAAAAAGGATCATTACCCCTTACCTTTTATCGATCAGATGCTAGAAAGATTATCCAAACATACACATTTTTTGCTTTCTAGATGGTTATTCTGGTTTCTCTCAAATACCTGTGTCAGCCAAGGATCAATCAAAGACTACTTTTATGTGCCATTTTGGTACTTTTGCTTATAGATGTATGCCTTTTTGTTTATGTAATGCACCTGCTACCTTTCAAATATGCATGATGGCTATATTCTCTGACTTTTGTGAAAAGATTTGTGAGGTTCTCATGGACGATTTCTCCCTCTATGGATCTTCTTTTGATGATTGCTTGAGCAACCTTGATCGAGTTTTGCAGAGATGTGAAGAAACTAATCTTGTCTTGAATTGGGAAAAGTGCCACTTTATGGTTAATGAAGGTATTGTCTTGGGGCATAAAGTTTCTGAAAGAGGTATTGAAGTTGATAAAGCCAAGGTTGATGCTATTGAAAAGATGTCATGCCCCAAGGACATCAAAGGTATAAGAAGTTTCCTTGGTCACGCTGGATTTTATAGGAGGTTCATTAAGGACTTCCCAAAAATTTCTCAAAAAAGATATGCCATTGTCTTTGATGATGATTGTGTAGAAGCATTTGAAAAACTTAAGAAAGCATTGATCTCTGCACCTATTGTTCAGCCATCTGATTGGAATTTACCATTTGAAATTATGTGTGATGCTAGTGATTATGTTGTAGGTGCTGTTCTAGGGCAAAGAGTTGATAAGGAATTAAATGTTATTCAATATGCTAGTAAAACCCTAGACAATGCTCAAAGAAATTATGCTACTACTTAAAAAGAATTCTTAGCAGTTGTATTTGCTTGTGATAAGTTCAGACCTTATATTGTTGATTCTAAAGTAACTATTCACACTGATCATGCTGCTATTAAATCTCTTATGGAAAAGAAAGATGCTAAACCTAGACTTATTAGATGGGTTCTCTTGCTACAAGAATTTTACTTACATATTGTTGATAGAAAGGGAGCTGAGAACCCCGTTGCAGACAACTTGTCTAGGTTAGAAAATGTGCTTGACCCACTACCTATTGATGAGAGCTTTCCTGATGAGCAATTAAATATCATAAATGCTTCCCATACTGCTCCATGGTATGCTGATTATGCTAATTACATTGTTGCTAAGTTTATACCACCTAGTTTCACATACCAGCAAAAGAAAAAGTTCTTCTACGATTTGAGGCATTACTTTTGGGATGACCCACATCTTTATAAAGAAGGAGTAGATAGTGTTATTAGACGTTGTGTACCTGAGCATGAACAGGAACAGATCCTACGCAAGTGTCACTCCGAAGCTTATGGAGGACACCATGCTGGAGATAGGACTGCACATAAGGTATTGCAATCTGGTTTTTATTGGCCTACTCTCTTCAAGGATGCCCGTAAGTTTGTCTTATCTTGTGATGAACGTCAAAGAATTGGTAATATTAGTAGATGTCAAGAAATGCCTATGAATTATTCACTCATTATTGAACCATTTGATGTTTGGGGCTTTGACTATATGGGACCTTTTCCTTCCTCTAATGGATATACACATATTTTAGTTGCTGCTGATTACGTTACTAAGTGGGTAGAAGCTATTCCAACTAGTAGTGCTGATCATAACACTTCTATTAAAATGCTTAAAGAAGTTAATTTCCAAGATTTGGAGTCCCTAGATATTCAATGACTGATGGTGGTTCACATTTTATTCATGGTGCTTTCCGTAAAATGCTTGCTAAGTATGATGTTAATCATAGAATTGCATCCCCTTATCACCCTCAGTCTAGTGGTCAAGTAGAATTGAGTAATAGAGAACTCAAATTAATTTTGCAAAAGACTGTCAATAGGTCTAGAAAGAATTGGTCCAAGAAACTTGATGATGCATTATGGGCCTATAGAACTGCATATAAAAATCCTATGGGTATGTCTCCATATAAAATGGTTTATGGAAAAGCATGTCACTTACCTCTCGAACTAGAACACAAGGCATATTGGGCTATTAAAGAGCTCAATTATGATTTTAAACTTGCCGGTGAGAAGAGGTTATTTGATATTAGCTCACTCGATGAATGGAGAACCCAAGCCTACGAAAATGCCAAGTTGTTTAAAGAAAAAGTTAAAAGATGGCATGATAAAAGGATACAAGAGCGTGAGTTTAATGTAGGTGATTATGTATTGCTATACAACTCTCGTTTAAGATTTTTTGCAGGAAAACTTCTCTCTAAATGGGAAGGTCCTTACATTATCGAGGAGGTCTATCGTTCCAGTGCCATAAAAATCAACAACTTCGAAGGCACAAATCCGAAGGTGGTGAACGGTCAAAGAATCAAGCATTATATCTCAGGTAATCCTATAAATGTTGAAACCAATGTTATTGAAACCGTGACCCCGGAGGAATACATAAGGGACACTTTCCGGAACGTTTCAGACTCCGAAAAGGAATAGGTATGTGGTACGGTAAGTAAACCGACTCCAAAACACTTTTTATGGCAATATTTCTCCGTTTTGGAATATTTAGAAAAATAGAAAGATAAGAAGCAGTCCAGGAAGGACATGAGGCCTCCACGAGGGTGGAGGGCGCGCCCCCTACCTCGTGGGCACCTCGTGTGCTCTCCGGACTCCGTTTTCTTACACGACACGTATTTTGGTCGGTAAAAATTCATTATATAATCTCCCAGAGGTTTTGACCACCGTATCACGCAAAAATCTCTTGTTCTTGTTTCGAGCTGTTTTCTGCCAGGGTTGTCAAAGCTAAGCATCATGTCGTCCCCCTCCTCCTCCAACAATGAGGGCAACGATGCTTGGCTAATGAAGATAGAGCTGAAGAGAGAGGAACCCATGGAGACCAACAAGGACGAAGGGATCAAGAAGGCCACGGAGGACCAAGCTCCGGCAACAGAAGACATCCTTCAACTTGATCACAATCTCCTTACCCCAACTGAGATCGAAGCTTTCAAGATGATCGAGTTAGCTCGTATACAAAATAAGTATCTCACACGTGAAAATATTTTGTTGAAGGAGCATATCATCGCACTCAAAGGCATTATCCGCAATTT
The DNA here is from genome assembly GCF_002162155.2 of Triticum dicoccoides. Taxonomy (NCBI): domain Eukaryota; kingdom Viridiplantae; phylum Streptophyta; class Magnoliopsida; order Poales; family Poaceae; genus Triticum; species Triticum dicoccoides. The sequence goes on from NC_041392.1 coordinate 576,923,663, forward strand.
AGAAGACCTCCTACGCTCGATGTGCGACTACCCATCATCAACAACTCCACCTTCTTCACCAACAAAGGAGACGTAATCACATGGGTATGGGCACTCCCCTTGGCAACTGCCAAGCTTGGGGGAGTGCCCCGGTATCGTATCACCATCACTTTTATCTTTACCGTTTTTCTTAGTTCGATCCTTTTGGTAATATCTTGATCTACTAGAATAAAAGTTCTTAGTATGATCTAGTTGTGAGTTTTGCTTTATAGTTCCTCTATGTAATCGAGTACGTGAGCTATATAATAAAGATTGGTGTTGAGTCAAGGGTTTGATTATTTTGCCATGATCCTAAGGGAATAAAAGAAAAGGGAAAGAAATAAAAAGAAACAAAGAGATCATATGGATCTTATGGAGAGTAATGAGCTCACATAGAAAAAGTATGATGAATAAAAGTTGTTGAGAGTTGGCAAACATAGTTTTGGTCATCGTTGCAATTAATAGGAAGTAATAAAGAAAGAGAGGTCTTCACATATAAATATACTATCTTGGACATCTTTTACGATTGTGAGCACTCATTAAAATATGACATGCTAAAGAGTTGACGTTGGACAAGGAAGACAACGTAATGGGTTATGTTTTCTTGCATCTGAGATAAATTATATTGTCATGTATCATCCTACATGGTTGAGCTTGCCTTTCCCCCTCATGCTAGCCAAATTCATCGCACCAAGTAGAGATACTACTTGTGCTTCCAAATACCCTTAAACCAGTTATGCCATGAGAGTCCACCATACCTACCTATGGATTGAGTAAGATCCTCCAAGTAAGTTGTCATCAGTGCAAGTAATAAAAATTGCTCTCTAAATATGTATGACTTATTAGTGTGGGAGAAAATAAGCTTTATACGATCGTGTGATATGGAAGAAATAAAAGCAACAGACTGCATAATAAAGGTCCATATCACAAGTGGCAATATAAAGTGACATTCTTTCACATTAAGATTCTGTGCATCCAACCATAAAAGCGCATGACATCCTCTGCTTCCCTCTGCAAAGGGCCTATCTTTTACTTTTATCTCCTACCTTGCATAAGAGTCATGGTGATCTTCACCCTTCCTTTTTACATTTTATCCTTTGGCAAGCACAGTATGTTGGAAAGATCCTGGTATATATGGCTAATTGGATGTGAGTTTTCATGAACTATTATTGTTGACATTACCCTTGAGGTAAAACGTTGGGAGGCAAAACTATAAGCCCCTATCTTTCTCTGTGTCCGATTAAAACTCCATACCCATAAGTATTGCGTGAGTGTCAGCAATTGTGAAAGACTATATGATAGTTGAGTATGTGGACTTGCTAAAAAGCGCTTATATATTGACTCTTTCCTATGTTATGATAAATTGCAATTGCTCCAATGACTGAGATTATAGTTTGTTAGTTTTCAATGAAGTTTACGATTCATACTTCAAATTGTGATTGAATTATTACTCTAGCATAAGAAATCATATGACAAGAATTATATAAGTTTCTATTCTAAGAATGATCATGATGCCCTCATGTCCATATTTTATTTTTATCGACACCTCTATCTCTAAACATGTGGACATATTTTTCGATTTCGGCTTTCGCTTGAGGACAAGCGAGGTCTAAGCTTGGGGGAGTTGATACGTCCATTTTGCATCATGCTTTTATATCGATATTTATTGCATTATGGGTTGTTATTACACATTATGTCACAATACTTATGCCTATTCTCTCTTATTTTATAAGGTTTACATAAAGAGGGAGAATGCCGGCAGCTGGGATTCTGGGCTGGAAAAGGAGCAAATATTAGAGACCTATTCTGCACAGCTCCAAAAGTCCTGAAACGTCACGGAAGACGTTTTCAGAATATATAAAAAAATACTGAGCGCAAGAAGTTCACCAGGGGGGGCACACCCTGTCCATGAGGGTGGGGGCGCGCCCCCTACCTCGTGGGCCCCCTGGTGGCCCTCCGATGTCCATCTTCTGCTATATGAAGTCTTTCGATGAGAAAAAAATCATAAGCCATCTTCTCGGACGAAACTCCGCCGCCATGAGGCGGAACCCTGGCGGATCCAATCTAGGGCTCCGGCAGAGCTGTTCTGCCGGGGAAACTTCCTTCTGGAAGGGGGAAATCATCGCCATCGTCATCACCAACGCTCCTCTCATCGGGAGAGGGCAATCTCCATCAACATCTTCATCAACATCTTCATCAGCACCATCTCCTCTCAAAACCCTAATTCATCTCTTGTATCCAATTCTTGTCTTCAAGTCCGAGATTGGTGCTAGTAGGTTGCTAGTAGTGTTAATTACTCCTTGTAGTTGATGCTAGTTGGTTTATTTGGTGGAAGATCATATGTTCAGATCCTATATGCATATTAATACCCCTCTGATTATGAACATGAATATGCTTTGTGAGTAGTTACGTTTGTTCCTGAGGACATGTGAGAAGTCTTGCTATTAGTAGTCATGTGAATTTGGTATTCGTTCGATATTTTGATGAGATGTATGTTGTCTCTCCTCTAGTGGTGTTATGTGAACGTCGACTACATGACACTTCACCATTATTTGGGCCTAGAGGAAGGCATTGGGAAGTAATAAGTAGATGATGGGTTGCTAGAGTGACAGAAGCTTAAACCCTAGTTTATGCGTTGCTTCGTAAGGGGCTGATTTGGATCCATATGTTTCATGCTATGGTTAGGTTTACCTTAATACTTTTGTTGTAGTTGCGGATGCTTGCAATAGAGGTTAATCATAAGTGGGATGCTTGTCCAAATAAGGACAGTACCCAAGCACCGGTCCACCCACATACCAAATTATCAAAGTACCGAACACGAATCATACAAACGTGATGAAAACTAGTTTGACGATATTCCCATGTGTCCTCGGGAGCGCATTTCTCTATATAAGAGTTTGCCCAGGCTTGTCCTTTGCTACAAAAAGGATTGGGGCACCTTGCTGCACTTTATTTACTTTTGTTACTTGTTGCTCGTTACAAATTATCCTATCACAAAACTATCTGTTACCACTTGTTTCAGTACTTGCAGAGAATACCTTGCTAGAAACCGCTTACCATTTTCTTCTGCTCCTCGTTGGGTTCGACACTCTTACTTATCGAAAGGATTACGATAGATCCCCTACACTTGTGGGTCATCAGGGCACTAGGGAGGGGGTCTTATAGGCTGCCCCCTAGGGCTATAATGGTAATATTACACGAGAGCGGGGCCCTGGTGTCAGTGTCTGGGAGCTGGCAGTGGGGGCCGCCGGGCCTGCCGGGTCCATCGGGTGTGGGTCTCGTCGAGTCCATCGGGCGCGGGTATGGCCGGCTGCTGGGTACTGTGGCACGCCACGCCAGGCGTCATGGGACGGTCAGCGCTGCCCCGCTATAGGGTTGCGCCTTCAGGACACCGCCCGCCCCGGGCGGGGGCGTGGGGTGCGCCGTTGTCGTGCCCGCCGTGGCTGACATAAAGGGGGACACACTGTAGCCACACTTGCTTGCCGCTGGGGGTTGACTTCTTGAGGATGGCCGGCATGTGCGAGCAGGCCGGGCCGGGTCGCTTCACCCAGCCGGCTCGTGCTGGGAAGCCGGCGGGTTGGCAAGCCGGATTGAGGGGCCTAGCTTGCCCCGATGTTTTGAAAAGGATCTGGCTTCCATTGTCTGCCCGAGGGCCATCCCTCAACACCCTACCTGTTTATACTACTTGTGGACCTTATCCGTGGAGCTTCAATATATGCTAGTTTGTGCTAGTTGTTGTTTGTGCTAGCTGCCGTTTATGTTAGCTGATGGGTGCTCCGAATATTTTATCCGTTATGTGTAGATGTTATTTGATGAAATGTGTCATGAGCTTGTCAATCTATGTTAAAAGTTGTCACCAATTGCCAATTTCAGTTTAGATAATTGTCATGTACTCATCTATCTGTTATTGAGTTGAGATAGATGTTTTTGTGTCAAATGTGCTATGGATGAACGTAAAATTACGAATAACTTGTGTACTGTTTGATCTACCCGTTGGGTACCTGTCGGGTGGGTATGGGCATGGGTAAATTTTCATACCCAAGAGTATAGGCACGGGCAGAATTTTGTATCCATTGACTGCACGGACATGGGTATGACATTGCTCTACCGCCCCATACCCTACCAATTGTCATCCTAACACATCCAAACAACTGTGGTTTGCATCTGCTCGTCCCAGATGTACATATGCGGGAAATAAACACCGATACAATGCGGACAACCAAACAACATGCATATGTTAGTTTTTTTTTGTCTGTTTTTGCAGAACTAGATGAAATATGCAATGCATTGATGAGTTGAATGGGTTTAGGCGCATTTTCACTCAAAACAGTGGAACCCACCTCACCTTGAAACGCCGCCGCGGCCACTCCAATCCACGCCCACCCCTGCCGGAGCGCGACAGCTCTCGCTCTGGGAGCGAATCCGGCCAAATCCCCATCGCCGCAATCCATTCCGGCCTAGCCGCCGCCTGCTCGGCCGTTCCCACCCAGCAAGCCGACGCAAGTGAAAAGCAGCGGGATCATTGCCCGTCCCGTCCCGTCCCGCACCACACGCGCCCACGCGACAAGGCCGCACCGTGTGCCGATGCCACCCCAGTGACGACGCCACCCCACCTCGGCCCTGCACAACTAGCTAGCCGAGCAGCGAGCATCATCGTTGGCGCCCGGGTCCCCGCAGTAATAAAAGGAGCGCAGGGGTGCGCCGCGTCAGATGGCCGCCCACTCGCTCTCCACCCCCCTCACCACGCGGGCGCCTCTGCTCCGCCTCCTCCGCCGCCGCCGCGGCCTAGCCCTCTCCGCAGCGCCGCCCAGACTCCCCGTCTGCTCCGCGCCGCCTCGCCACCGTCGCAGCGCTCTCTTCCTCGGACTCGGAGGTGCGTTCTCCGCTACTCTGCCCCGCCCGCTCGATCCACCACCGCCCCCGGCCCGTGCTGTCTCGGCTCGGCTGGTGGTCGCTCGCTTAGCTCTCAGTAGACGACGTGCGGATCGATCTGGGATCATGGCGGTGTGCTCTCTTGGATTTTCTCATTCTAGCGGCGCTCGCCTCTCGCGTGGGATGTTTCTGGTGATCCGGTAAAAACTGCCGCCAGTGAAATAGGTGTGGTAGGGGTGGACAGACGTGGAGCGTCCCACTCCCAGATGCTGGGAGACCGGATCGTGAACGTAGGCCAAGGAAACGACCATGTATGCGACCAGTAAACGAGATGGCCCTGACAGGGAAAGAAAGGGGATGGTGATGGACACAGTTTTCAAAGGCTTTTAGACATAATTTCCACGGAGTTTTCACTATAATATGGTGGTTTCCACCGGATACTTTCTCACTTAATCATGAGTGGCACCACGACTCCTGCTATACCACTTTCCCTTTTGTCAATTTACCGGCCATTCTACAGTTATGGAGTACAGAGCTGAATCATTCTTCACATCGCATATCTAGTGCAGCTTTGCCTACATTTAATCCTATAAATGTGTAATCTACGTGATGACAGTCCATACATTTGCTTGCTCGAATCTACTAGGTGCGGGTGGAAGACACAGAAGTGGGCTGGTGAGCAGAACCATGTCGGCTTCCATATATTCGACAAAGGTGGACGCCGAATCGGCAATGACCACGAATGGAAGAGATGTGGAGCTGCTACCATTCGTGAATGACAAACATGAAGGTGTCATTATTGAGATGACCACCCCAATGGATCCACAAGTTTTTTCAGCTTCCTTGAAATCTTTGTTGTCGAAATGGAGGGAGCAGGTAGTTTCATCGGCCATGGGGAATTTTGTAGAAATTTGACTTGTTAAAAATGACATCATACTATATGATGCATGTGTATATTGTGTTGCGCAGCATAAATATCCTAAATGCATAGATTAATATTTGATATGAATCATATCCTACAAGGTGTTTGATATACAAATGTGATCGCAAAGGTCTTTATAAGGTATAACTAGTGTTAAGTGTTTTCAGCTGCATAATGCACTCCCTAAGAAGGCCTAGATCAAATTATTTCAACAAGGGAAGACTCCTTTTTTTAGAACATTGTCCCATTCAATTTGTATTATGATTAATAAATCAGTAATTGTACCTAAGACATGTCATAGATAGGTAAAGATTAGTGTATGTGGATGCTAATATCAGATTTAATTAATCATGGCTACGTCAAGGAGATGACGTTACAACTTAGATTGCATAGCTGCTCAATTTTCTGTAGGATGTTTCCACTGATTCTATTTCAAATTTTGTGATCTCATTGTAGGGAAAAAGAGGTGTGTGGATAAAATTGCCAATCAGCCTTGCCAACCTTATCCAATCAGCTGTAGAGGTAGCTAAACTCACATATTTCCAGATTTCTTTGGTAGCACAACTAGTCAGATGACTCTGTATTCTTAGTTTAACTTGTCACTAAACTATTATTTCTGGATTGAAATACTTAGTAGAATCGTGTAGTACTTGTTAACTGGAAATAACAACTTTTCTAGGTTTTGATATCAGTTGGTATTAATTTATAACTCTGTCTGAACGCAGTCTTTCCTTTTTCCTTCTTTAAAGAAATGATAAAAGAGTATCCTTCTCTTACTATATAAAATCCCAGGCAAGGTTTATGTACAAGAAGCTGTTTGAAGTAGCTCTGAATCGCTTTTGCTTCATTTTGGTTTAGGAAGGATTCTGGTACCATCATGCAGAAGAAACTTACCTAATGCTTGCGTACTGGCTCCCGAACACGCCTCATACATTGCCTGTAAATGCTACTCATCGTGTGGGCGTTGGAGCTTTTGTAATGAATGACAAAAGAGAGGTACCAAATGACTATGAAAGCACTATTTAAAGGATTCAGATAATCATGCTGTGTTGCTACCTATCTAGCCTTTTAAAATTGACTTTATAGGTAAATTATGTATCTTGTGTCATCGCTAAGACTCAATACTTTTTGCAGGTATTGGTTGTCCAGGAAAAAAGCGGTGTACTTAAGGGCTCTGGTATATGGAAATTTCCAACTGGAGTTGTTGAACCAGTAAAATATTCTGCTCTGGACATGTAGAGATGTTGTTCATAGATCTTTCTTTACCACCTTCTCTCGTTACAATCGTAAAGATCTTGATACATGTAGGGAGAAGATATTAACATTGGAGTTGTAAGAGAAGTGAAAGAAGAGACAGGGGTATGTACTAGCATATGGGTAAACTAATCCTGACAGAATACTATTATAGCTACTCATACTCTTCTTTTTCTTCCTGGATGATGTATTAGGTTGATGCAGAATTCGTCGAGGTACTTGCCTTCAGGTAATGACTGAACCTCATGTTCTTTTTTTTTTGTTCCCCCATCTCTTGAAGATCCATAGTATTATCAGGAAACTTGTGAAAGTCAATCTGATACCAACTTAGCAGTTAATATACATTTATATGACACCTAAGCTGGCTTCTGGTACAGCATGCAAAATATGTGTGTGAGATGATAAGGAGGTTACTGAGATCTGCTGACACGAAACTCCATAACCTTCTGCTAGCAAGAATAATATAGGCAAAAATAAAAATGGAACACGTAGTATCAGAGCAAACGGTAAATGGAAATTAAACAGTGAAACCTTTTCTTTTGATCTATTTCAATGGCTCTACAGTTTTTTGGCAAGAACTATATGTTTAGCTTTAAGTGTGAACTAACTGTTGTCTCCTCATGTGGGTAACCAATGTGCAGGCAGAGCCACAAAGCTTATTTTGAAAAATCAGATCTATTTTTTGTGTGCATCCTAAGGCCACATTCCTTCGACATTACTAAGCAAGAGTCTGAAATCGAGGATGCTCAGGTGATTCAGATCTGCATTTTCAGCATCATGTTGTTTAATGCCGCGCTCAGAAAAGGAGACATCTTCTATTGGTTTATTTCAGTATCTTCTCAACTAGTAGTACTTCTGTGTAAACACTCTGTTGATGCTTCGCTTCTCAAATGCAGTGGATGCCGGTGGAGGAATTTGCGGCACAACCATTCGTCCAGAAACATGAACTGGTGAAGTATATTCTCGAGGTTGGCCTGGCTAAGACCGACAAGGAATACGCAGGATTTTCACCAATCAGCATAAAATCGGCGTTCTCAGAGAAACAGTCCTTGTTTTACATGAACAGGAGGGACCTGGAGAAAGCCTCAGGACCCATCATCAATACACAAAAAGATAGCTGAAATTTCAGTCAGAGTTAGGAAAGGGTCGAAGCACTCGTACCCAATTACTCTGCTGTTCGATTGGTAGCTTGTACGCCTGATTTTGACAGTATGATGCCTGCCCCCTACCATTATATCGATTCAGAAAGAGATATAACCTAGCAGAAGTGCAACGGAAGTTGTTGTACTCGGACATCAAAAAGGAAGATATTATTGCGTTGCGCGTGTTGTTAAATTTGTATCGACGAGCGTACAAATAATGGAACATATCAAAGATTTTTTGTTTTGGTTTTGGTTTTTGTTTCCCTTTGTTGTGCTGCAGCGTCTGTGTAAGACACCGTTGCCGTGTTAGCCCTTTTTTGACATGTCAATGTGAGATACCGTTGTTGTGTTACGTACCTGCGTTTGGATATTTACATAACTTATGTTTTTTTAACACAGTACAGACGGAAACGCTCATATATACGTGCATACACTCACACCTAAAAATGCACACACGCACACCCTACCCCTATGAGCATTTCCAAAAGACTGAGCCGGCATATCCCTGGAGGGTTGGGGATACCACAGTCCCTCTAACCATCCAATCATAAATTAGTTCGCTACTTAACATATGTTTGTAGTATATCTTTGTATTGGATTTTTTTTGAAACTATCACGTCTTTTATAGCAAAATCGAAAACTATACCACGTAATGCCAAAAAATCAAAACTATGGCTCCGTCGGCCTCGTCTAAGCCGAAGATGGGCTTTTCGGTCTAATCTCCAATCTCCTCCATTTTTCACTCATTTTCACGTCCAAACTGCAGAATAGGTAGATCGTAGCAATCCTCGGCAGCCTACGGTCATTTTTTTTTTGCTATGGAATAGGTAAAATCTTGACTGGTGTTGTGTTTTTTTCCCCACTTCGGTCCAGCTGATTTTGGTCCACATGTCAGCCAGCCTAAAATCAGGTGAGAATCTCAAGGCCTGTTTAGTTTTTAGCCACATATTGCCACACTTTGACACACCTCACCGTAGACAAGTTTGATTAAGTTAGGTGGGTTTTTACCACATCTAAAGCTTTATGAGCAGTGAACCTCGCATGTCATAGACACAAAAAATGTGATAAGATTCTCTTAGTCAAACCAAAGTGTGGCTACAATTTGAGTAATCAAGTTAGGCAAGTGTGGCAAAAATAATGTGGCAACATAAGGGCATGTTCAATGCAAGGCGCCTAAACAGGCACTTCAACAATAATAAAAAAAGATTTTTTTTTATCCTAGCGCCTGTGTGGAGTCCCATCATTCAACACACTAGATCATTGATGGCGCGCGTTGCTGCGCCCATCTATTTGTATAATGAAGTGTGAGGATTTTCTGTAAATATAAGATCACATGAAACATATTAAATTGCATAAATATAATTGTACATTATTCAGTAATATCAAGAACGGTAAAAGAAAGGTTCACACATACAAATTGGCTTGTATAACAACATACAAAACTATTTAGATAGTAAATAGAACTAATCAATACCGCCAAAGAAATAATCATTAGATTGTATATATGGTGCATAAATGACATCTTCACATGCCTCTACGAAGGGCCGCTATGTTTGGAAACAAAGAAGATATAAGTGACTCTAATGCACTTGGTCATTTCTTGTGGAGCGCATCACATTTATGGGACAAAAGTGTTGTCAAAGATTATAATTTTGAAATATCAATTAACGGTATTCTACAGACTAACATACATGCAACGTGGAGATATATAGTAATCATATATTTCATTTTTGTTTTCTTCTTTTGTTAGAGAATAACCATACTGAAAGTTGTATGTAACAACGTGGCAGACCATCAATTCCATTTGATACATGAAAAGCATTACCAAAATGAACCAGCATTGAAAGGGGTGTCGTTAGACTCGCATGAATTAAATAAGGTCCAAACTGAAATGTTAACCAATCGGGAACCGCCTGCATCACAGACAGAAAAGTAGAACTCCCGGTACAGACAACATAATTAATATAGCAAGTAATAGCATGCGTAAGAAGAAAGACAAACCATATTGGAATAAAAGTTATAACAGAAATAAATATGAACATGCGTAAAATGTCAGTGCACCTACATGCTTTTAGTACCTCCTTCTTGAGCTGCTCAAGTTAGATATGGGCTTGGTTATGCATTAGTACTAAAATAAATTTCAGCAAGGAGTCGATCAAATTTTGTTGAATGAGTACTACCTACAGAAAAGATGAAACTTGAATCCTCTTTGACAACATAACATTTATTCAACTGGCAACAACCAAGCTTTCTGCAATTTTGTTAAAAAAGTTTGAGAACAGTTGTGACGCCCGGATAATCAAGCTACAGTAAACCTCTGCTAGTGATGCCACGTCACCTCGATTACTATTGCTAATCTCGCGTTAGTTCGAAACCGATTCAAAGTCAAATTCGAAATATAGGCAAATAGTAAAATTTTTAAATAGCAAAACTAAAATGTTCGGGTTGTGTCAAATAAATCGTAAGTAATTATGGTGGAGAAACCAAACTTTGATAAAATGTTTAAAGGCTCTAAAACAATTAAAACAGTAATGAAAACAATTAAACAAATGCCTATTGAATTTATAAAATGCTAAAACTATTTTATTATGGGTTAAGAATTAATCTCACAGTAGTTTGTTGATAAATACAAATTTAGCCACTAGTGGTATTTTCTATAAAACTAAAAATAAAAGAAACTACAAATAAAAAAAAAGAAAAGAAAATATAAAACCAAAAAACAAGACTAACAAAGAACAAAAAAAAGAAATAGAAGAA
>NC_041392.1:576934757-576935450 GCF_002162155.2 Triticum dicoccoides
GCGTCGGCCGTCACCGCGCAGACTCCGGCGCCACCTTGCCGGCACCGCACGGCGCTACCCCGCCATCGCCGGCGCCCGCCTCCTCAACCCCCGCCCCGCGTGGATCCGGTCGCGGCAGCCGACGCCCCCGACGCCCCGCACCTCGTCGCTCGACTACGCCGGACTGCCTCCCCGTCAACCTCGTCGTCTCCGTCATCCTCCCCAAGCCCCATTGCCTTGTCCCCTGCGACCCACCGTGAGGACCCCTCCTCTCCCCCTTTCCCTCTGTCGCCGGCGCCTTTTGCGACGCCCCGGCCTCCTCTACCGCGTGCACGCCCGCGCCGCGGTCGCGGCCCTCTGCTCGTCGCGCCGCTCGGAGACGCGCCCCACGCCTCGCCCTCCCCTCATCTCCGTCGCGCTCCGCCTACGGCCCCGCTTCCCGCGCTCGCCGTCCTCACTCTGCGGCCTCGCCCCTTGCCCGCTCCGCAACGACCACTGCCTGCTGTTGCTCCCTGCCGGAGCCACCTCCGCCGTCGCAGCCGTCCCCCCCTCCCGCTCGCCTCTCCCTCACCGCGCATCGCTCGCGCGCGCGTACCGCGCCACTCCTGCCCCCTCCCGCACATGCCCCGCTCGCCTCCCTGCTGGACCCCGCCATCGCCGCGACCAGCGCACCGGGGCCACGCCCATCTGGCTTGGCCAAGGCCAGTCCCTCTC
>NC_041392.1:576935541-577018807 GCF_002162155.2 Triticum dicoccoides
CGCCTCGCCCTCCCCCCATCTCCGTCGCGCTCCGCCTACGGCCCTGCTTCCCGCGCTCGCCGTCCTCACTCTGCGGCCCCGCCCCTTGCCCGCTCCGCAGCGACCACTGCCTGCTGTTGCTCCCTGCCGGAGCCACCTCCGCCGTCGCGGCCGTCCCCCCCTCGCGCTTGCCTCTCCCTCGCCGTGCATCGCTCGCGCGCGCGTACCGCGCCACTCCTGCCCCCTCCCGCACATGCCCCGCTCGCCTCCCTGCTGGACCCCGCCATCGCCGCGACCAGCGCACCGGGGCCGCGCCCATCTGGCTTGGCCAAGGCCAGTCCCTCTCCACGCGGGACCGCGCGCGCCGCCTGCAGGCCGTCCCGGCCACTGGCTTCGCCCTGCCGTGCTCCCTACGGGCAGGCGCCCGCTCCTGGCGCCCCTTGGCCCGAACCGATATGGCCTTTGGGCCACTGACATGGGGCCCCCACCACCAGAACGTTAAAAAAAGAAAAAGAATAACAAAAAATATAATAATTAAAACATTAATTAATTAATTAATTAAAGAATTAATTAACTTAATTAATCTGGATTAGATTAACCTAATCGTTTAGTTAAAACAAATTAACCATGTTTAGTTAACCTGAGACTATGACAAACGGGCCCCATCTACTAACTAATCTGTTAAAGCAAAATGTCCCTATGACAGGTGGGACTGCCCCTTTTACTATTTCTGTGGATAAGATCGAACACACCTTTCAATGACATGTGGGCCCATTATGTCAGTTGGACTAGTCAACCCTCTCATCTTTGACTGTTGACTGCTGACTTGGCAGTCAATAGGGCCCCACATCTCATACACATGCACATGTTGATGGGTACACTCCTGTGTACCCATAGCAATTTATCTGTTTATTAATTCAAATTAAAGTAAATTCAGAAATTCTAGAAAATGTTTAAAACTTAGAAAATTAATAGTAAACAAACCGTAATTCGGATGAAAAAACTTTGTATATGAAAGTTGCTCAGAATGACGAGACGAATTCGGATACGCAGCCCGTTCGTCCGCCACGCGTCCCTAGCATAGTGAACCTGCAACATTTCACCTCCGGTTCATCTGTCCGAAAACGCGAAACACCGGGGATACTTTCCCGGATGTTACCCCCCTTCACTGGTATCACCTAATACCGCGTTAGGGCACCCCTAGCACCGTTACTTGTCTTGTCATGTATCGTTATGCATCTGTTTGCATTATATTCATTGTTTCTTCCCCCCTCTTCTTCCGCTAGACACCGAGACCGACGCCGCTGCTACCCAGTACGACTACGGTGTTGACGACCCCTCTCTCTTGCCAGAGCAACCAGGCAAGCCCCTCCTTTGATCACCAGATATCGCCTACTCTTTTCTCTATATTGCTTGCATTAGAGTAGTGTAGCATGTTACTGCTTTCCGTTATTCCTATCCTGATGCATAGCCTGTCCTTGCTTCTACTATTGTTACCATTACCTGCTATCCTACTGCTTAGTATAGGATGCTAGTGTTCCATCAGTGGCCCTACACTCTTGTCTGTCTGCCATGCTATACTACTGGGCCGTGATCACTTCGGGAGGTGATCACGGGCATATACGATATACTTTACACAGTTACATTACCTGTGATACTATTCGGAGATGGGGGCTGAAGGGGCAGGTGGCTCCATCCCGGTAGAGGTGGGTCTGGGTTCCCGACGGCCCCCGACGGTTACTTTGAGGCGGAGCGGCATGGCAGGTTGAGACCACCTAGGAGAGAGGTGGGCCTGGCCCTGGTCGATGTTCGCGGATACTTAACACGTTTAACGAGATCTTGGTGTTTGATCTGAGTCTGGCTACTGGCCTATACGCACTAACCATCTACGCGGGGACAGTTATGGGCACTCGACGTCGTGGTATCAGCCGAAGCACTTCGTGACGCCAGCGACTGAGCGGCGCGCGCCGGGTTGGACCGCGTAACGTGACTTCCTTTGTAATGGAGGTTGCTAGGTCTGCTTTCCAGCCGCGTACGCAACGTGCAGGTGTGCTATGGGCGATGGGCCCAGACCCCTATGCGCTTAGGTTTAGACCGGCGTGCTGGCCTCTCTGTTGTGCCTAGGTGGGGCTGCGACGTGTTGATCTTCCGCGGTCGGGCATGACCCAGAAAAGTGTGTCCGGCCAAATGGGATCGAGCGTGTTGGGTTATGTGGTGCACCCCTGCAGGGAAGTTAATCTATTCGAATAGCCGTGATCTTCGGTAACATGACGACTTGGAGTTGTACCTTGACCTTATGACAACTAGAACCGGATACTTAATAAAACACACCCTTCCAAGTGCCAGATACAACCGGTGATCGCTCTCTCACAGGGCGACGAGGGGAGGATCATTGGTTAGGATTATGCTACGTGATGATACTTGGAGGACTTCAGTCTACTCTCTTCTACATGCTGCAAGACGGAGGCTGCCAGAAGCGTAGTCTTCGAAAGGACTAGCTATCCCCCTCTTATTCCGGCATTCTGCAGTTCAGTCCACAAATGATAGCCTTATTCCAGTTGATACCAATGCATACATATGTAGTGTAGCTCCTTGCTTGCGAGTACTTTGGATGAGTACTCACGGTTGCTTTCTCCCTCTTTTCCCCCTATCCCTTCTACTTGGTTGTCGCAACCAGATGCTGGAGCCCAGGAGCCAGACGCCACCGTCGACGACGACTCCTACTACACTGGAGGTGCCTACTACTATGTGCTGCCCGCTGACGACGACCAGGAGTAGTTAGGAGGATCCCAGGCAGGAGGCCTGCGCCTCTTTCGATCTGTATCCCAGTTTGTGCTAGCCTTCTTAAGGCAAACTTGTTTAACTTATGTCTGTACTCAGATATTGTTGCTTCCGCTGACTCGTCTATGATCGAGCTCTTGTATTCGAGCCCTCGAGGCCCCTGGCTTGTAATATAATGCTTGTATGACTTATTTTATTTGTAGAGTTGTGTTGTGATATCTTCCCGTGAGTCCCTGATCTTGATCGTACACGTTTGCGTGTATGATTAGTGTACGATTAAATCGGGGGCATCACAACAGTCTAGCCTGATTGGCAAGCTCGCTTCTTGCGTAACTATATTTCATCTGACACAGAGCTATTCCAAGTTTGAGCTATGGCTCCCATTGCAGTGAAACCTTGTTCGACAATACAAAAAAGGTCCTAAATTTATACCCGGCTAGAGCTATTCAGAATTTATCTCTATGAATTATATACTAAGGGGAGACGTACTAAAGAAATAGACATTTAAAGGAATCTGTAGCAAACATTGCCTTCTGCTTAAATTTTTGGCATACCTTCAATCTGTAATAAGCAACATGAGTATTTATGAGGAGTGGGAAAATGAAATGGAAGTATTGAACAGACCTTTGTGTTCTTGAGGCCAGTTTATTAAATATTATACATATTGAGTCTGTACTTTAGAGAGCAAAAAAAAAAAACTTACCTAATTTATAATCTTCATGTAGTATTACTGCTACTCATAACTCAAAGAGGTGAAAAATAAATTTTGGATGTTGACATATATTGCAACAGAATTCAAGATGCTCATAAACTCTAGTATACTGTACTTGATAATTTGCTTGCTCCGGCATATATAGCATTTGGTTTCGTTTCAGGCACTTAATCGGCTAATATGTAGAAGAGGGGAAACTGTAGGAAGAGCAAGTGGTAAGTACTAAATTTTTCCAACTAAAAAACTTCAGAATCACGTACTAACGGTGGAACCAAGTTTGTGTTCCATTGCTATCTTAGCATCCATCTGAAACTCAATAGATGGTATACGCAGAAGTTGTTTGATTTATAAGACGGAAGGAATTGTTGAATTAGATATTAGAATTACACAAAGTAATCATTTACCTTGATATTTAGAATAACAATATAAAACAACTGATTGCATTTAGATTAGAACATCAAAATATTTACATGTAACAAATTTATGATTTGTCAGGTAGATGATTCAAAAGTTTTGTCCATGCTCGCTTAGGCCTACTCTAAGTAGATAAGTTAAACTGCAGTTAGAGGGCTCGCCTATTAGTTTATCCACATGCAAACAAAGTGAAGTCATTAAGAATATAGCAAAACTACATTGTAATCTGTTTTGCCATGGTTCTCAAAGCAACTCACATGCATAGTGGGAAATGAGGTCTACCGACACACTGATACAACAAGGCATGACTTTGCTGAAGTAAACAATAATTGAACTTGAACTTATTTCATGCCTAACTCGATGGAACGAAAAGGAACAAACACACATAGAACCGATTCTACCAAAAATATGATAAATATAAACCTTCCTTGTCGTGTAATTAATCATCGTAAAATATGAACCAATGAAAGAAGCATGAAGGAATCACATAGTATAAAAAAATATGGGATCGCCATAGAGTGAACATAGATAAGAAGTTGGTTTGGACCGAAGGGATTCCAAATGGCACACACGTCTAGAGGAAAATGCTCAGCTGACAAAAATTCCTAGCTAATAAATTATTACTGTAATCCTGCAACAGCAACCAATACTGTCTGACAGTAACACTCTCTTCCACTTGGAGCAAAGATTCAAGTCTGCTTCATAAAATAAAACTCAGAGCGGGTAACTTCTTGTGTGCAGTACTGAAACATGATCACTAAGACACACTTCCTGCCTTTTCTAGTTGGTTGTTTCCACACAAGAAAGCTACAAAGAACATGACGTGCAGAACACACCTATGAGGATGATGGCATGATATCACTAAAGTTGAAAAGAGCAAACCGTAATTATATTTTGCAACAACCAATTACCTATATTAATCAAATGACACCATAGAAAAAATTATTAGAAAGAACTACCAATACCTGAACATTAAGTTCCTCCATAAATATTTCCTTTACCTCCTCATAGCACAACGTTTTGACCTGCAACTGGCTCCACCAGAACAGAGAGAAATCGCAGATTGGATGAAATATCGTACGGGGGTGAGTGGAAGACAGCGATAAAAAAAGTTTGCAAAGTTGTATGAAGGTGATTGACTGGTTACCTTGGGAGGAGGGGATTTGACGGCAACGTCTAGAGGAGGAGGGTGTCATGATGCATAGATAAACGCCCAAATCTAATCCTCTTGATCCAGCCCAAATCCCCTTGATTCAGAGCCACAAGGCCAGTGGCGGCAACATACGGCCCTGGATGATAGCGGCGGTGGCGTTCCACATTCCGGATCTGAGCACTCAGGTAGACGGGGAGACGTGTTGTCGTAGTAAGCAAAACGACCGAGGGGGGGGGGGTGCTGCTACCTGGAAAGCTAGCGCTTAGCGGTGGACATTGCTGCTAGTCTGCTAGAGATCAAGAAAGAGGGAGGTGCACCATTGCTTGAGGCTGTGATAGGCGATGATGCAGGGAAGGCTGTGTCGCAGTAGGCTGTAGGATTCCTGCCCAGCCGCCAGGATCGCCATGGCCGTCGCTCCCGCATCGTTCGCGACCTAGCTCGGTCGTCCATGGGAAGAGCCGCCACGCGAGCGAAAGAGACCAGGCTCGCGAGCAGGCCCAGTAGGCCCAATTGAATCTCAGGTACCCAAAAAAACCACCGGAGCAGCGGCCCGAGAAGGTTAGCGATCGTCAGGAAGCCTGTACGTGTGATTTGGGCGCGATTAAGAGCGAATCAAACAGCCAGAAAAGTCTAAAAGAGATAATCCAACTGATAGAAATGCTGATGGCCTGAGAGGGTTGGGAGGGTGTTCAGTTTTAATGCATCTAAATGTACGTAGGCACTTGCCCTCTCGTCAACTGAGTTTGTGTGGAGAAAAGAACGGAGCGCTCGATGCCTCGGCTGGCATCGATGCCACATATTTTCCTTCAATCGACCGGGATTCTAGAATAACTACAGGGAAATCAATCCTAGCACTAATCCTAGCAATCTTTTTTAGCGTCCGCGTTGGAGGTGCCTTAAGGAAAAGATACAGTCACGATCCAAACAACCCTTCAATCCATTTCTTCGTCTACGCCGGGGGAGCAGTGAGACCGACGTCGTAAGTGGGTGAGTCCATGACTAAATGTGTAGTGTGTGGTGAAAAATTTTCCTCTCCCTGAAAGTTCGACCACGACGCTATGTTCGGTCAGAGAAACCGACGAAGAAGAACATTTTCTGCTGTTTGTCGAGTTTGCATTTCTGATTGTGGACTGATCTGTTGCTTTTTTTCATGAACACGCAAGATTGATAGGTGGGCTGATCTGTTGCAATACTTCTCTGAATATGTAAGGGTTTTTTCCTTATAAAAAATCGGGATTAAACCAGGCGGTGAAAGGAGCGGTTCGCCACTAGTAGTTCAAAACTTCAGATAGTCTTTTGGTAACTGACGGCGCTCGGCCGGCTTTTCCACCGTCTCCGCGACTCTTTTGGCGGTGCTTGCTCGGCTGCTCCGCCGCCGGCGCCGCACGGACCGCCGTCTTGCGCCGCTGGCCTTTGCCGCTACACAGCCTTCCCATTTCCCCTGCCCATCGGACGCTGGATGCTCTGCCGTCGGGATGCCTGGACCAGTCGCCACCTCGCCGCTCTCTGCCCGCCAGACACCTGACTGGGTGGCGCTGCGCAGCCACCACAGTATCTACCGCCGGTGCTAGAGAGGGAACCAGGCGTCCGTTGGCTGGACACGGTGATCCAGCCCCATCTAGCACCGACGGGGGACTTCGCCTCCGCCATTCGCTGGTCCTCCTGTGCACACCACCTGCTCGACCAAATGCCCCGCTAGACCAGGGAAGCTGATTCCATGTCCTTCCTGGCATCTGGCCGTGCCCGCCTCCTCCGGGGCATCTCCAGTCACCGGCCACCACAGCAAGGTGCGTGACCTATCCGACATCCTAACGTCCTCTCCTGTGACATAGTAAAAATTGTGCCGCTAATGTTGTGTTTTGCATTTTTTGAACTAGGACGCTACACCACATGCTTCCGGCGTTACAAGGCGCATTTCTTGCTTGACGGAATCGAGGATGCAGCGGAGAGCGCTGCCGGATCGCAGGAACCACCGGTGTCTCTGGCGAAGAGCCTGGCCTCTCTCGCTGAGGAGTCAACCATTGCTGCTCAGAGGCAGCGGAAGCCCCTGTCCCGGATGGAGCGGAAGAGGCTGGCCGAGCTCCGGATAAAAAAGAGGGTCAAGGCGCAGTATTTGAACGGCAAGTTTTACGATCTCATGGGTAAGGTGGTGGCTAGTGCCGATACGTTGGAGGATGCTTACGACATTGTCCGGCTGAATTCTAATGTCGATCTGGCGTCTCCAAGGGACGATGTTTGCTTCATCGCATTGGCTGAGCAGCTCAGAAGCGGAGAGTTTGATATCGCTGTGAATTCTTTCTCAGTAGCTGCAAAGAGGCAAGGAGGAGAGCGCATTGTTCTTCCACGGCTCAACTTGAAAGTTATCCAGGAAGCAGTTAGGGTGGTGCTTGAGGTTGTTTACAGGCCTCAGTTCTCCAAGATATCACATGGTTGTCGGAGTGGGCGAGGATATCACTCAGCTCTGAGGTTCATATCCACTGAAATTGGGTTTCCAGATTGGTGCTTTACTGTCCCTTTGTACAAGGAGGTGGATAGTGATGTGGTCTTGAAGCTTATTTCACAAATACAGGAAAAGATCGTTGATGACCAGTTAGTGGCATTCATGCAAGATATGTTTGATGCCGAGGTGATCAATTTGGTATTTGGAGGGTTTCCCAAGGGCCATGGAGTTCCTCAAGAAGGAGTACTTGCACCAATCCTGATGAATATTTATCTTGACAGTTTTGACCATGAAGTATTTAGGATTTGCATGAAACATGAAGGCCTTTATTCAGGGGCAAAAAATGTTACAGACAACCAGGGCTCCAAGTTGCGTCACTGGTTTAGAAGTCAAATGAAGGATGGGGATCTAAATAATGAAGATCAAACAGAGGGCCAGCCAAACGTGAGATTATATGCTTGCAGATACATGGATGAGATTTTTGTTGCAGTTGTGGGGTCCAGAGACATAGCAGAAACTGTAAAGTCTGAAGTTGTTGATTACTTAAGCAAATCGCTTTACCTGAAAGTTGATGATGGATTGTGTCTTGTGCCAGTAAAAAAGGACTCTTGGGGGTTGCAGTTTGCTGGCACCGTAGTTAAGGCCGCAACAAAAGAAAGTGCTGCGCTGAAAACTGTTCACAAGCTGAAGGAGAAGGTCCGTTTATTTGCTTGTCAGAAGCAAGAGATATGGGATGCTATGAATCTTAGGTTAGGAAAGAAGTGGTTGGCATATGGTTTGAGGAGGGTAAAGGAGTCTGAGATCAAGTCACTTGGTCTCAGTACTCCGTTGCTGGATCACATTGCACAATTTAGGAAAGAGGGCATGAAGACAGATCATTGGTTCAAAACTTTACTCAAGGTATGGATGCAGGACATCAATGCCAAAAATGAAGCTAATGAGGAGGTGCTCCTGTCAAAATACATTGCTGAACCAGCACTTCCGCAGGAACTCAGAGATGCTTTTAACAACTTTCAGAAGCAAGCTAATGATTATATCTCATCAGAAACTGCTGCTACAGAAGCACTGTTGTCCAGCTTGAAGAATAAGGAATCAATGTATACCTGCCCTGATGATGCTGCCATTAAGATTTATGCGCCTCTTAGTTATATCAAGAAGTGCCTCAATCGCTATGGTGTAACTAATCTTGAAGGTTTCCCTAAACATGTTTCAGCCCTTGTTTTGCAAGATGATGAGCTAATCATAAGTTGGTTTGCAGGAATAATTCATCGTTGGGTAAGATGGTTCTCTGAGGTTGACAATTTTAAAGAGCTTCAACTTATGTTAGTTGAATGTGTCAGGAAATCTTGCATTCGGACACTATCTGCAAAGTACCGAATGTACGAAAAATTGACAGAAAAGCGGTTTGAACTTGATGATTATGGCATTCCAATGGTCGAGGACTTTGAGGCAATGATAGCACAGCTAGAACCTAGTTCTTCCTCAGTTTCCGCTGATGAAGCTCTGACGTATGGCATTTCTAGTAGTGGCTTATGTGTGCTCACCCTCTCAAGAGTTAGAGTCCCTGCTCGGAAATTCAACTGCTTTGTCATGGGCTGCCAATCTTCATCACCAAGTTTGTACATTATTCATGTGAAGGAGAAACAGCGGTTTCCAGGATGGAGGACAGGTTTCTCATCATCAATTCATGGGAGTTTAAATGGCAGACGAATTGGGTTGTGTACCCAACATGTTAAAGATCTATATCTAGGGCAAATCTCCCTTCAGTCAGTTGATTTTGGTGTGCTGATTAGATGACTATAAGATGACCCTGAGGTTTTCAGTTTGAGAATATTGTTCCCTTTTATTTTTTTGCAAATTTTAGCTGCTCCCATGATTCTCTGAAATAATTTCTTTTGCAAAGTAAATTTACTGTTTTAGATTAATTGACCATTATTTCAAGAAGCACACATGTCACATGTGCAAAGAGTATTGGAAGATTTATAAACTCTGTCCAAAATTTCAAAAGTGCCTCTACAAATTCAGAAAGTATATTTGTATTTTGAGGGAAACATTGCTTTAACCTGATGCATCTCTATTCTGAATCTCCGTAAACTAAGTTCATTAGCTGCCCTCTTCTAATCACAATGACTCTCTACTGCTATTAAGTATTAACACTTACTTGCTCGAGACTTCCCTTCAGGAATCGGTGAGCTAGAAAACTTTGGTGCCATCGTGCAAGTCTGGCCAAGCTTTGGGTGCTCTGTATGTGTCACTTTGATGACATGAAACTTCTCATATTCTTTCTCAATGGTTTCTTCAATCAGGCTGCTCTCTAAGTTTCCTTTGTGCCTGGGGTGTTCCTGGGCTTTCTGTATCATTTACATCTTGTAGGGTCCCATGATTAAACTGTACTGAATGTTCAGTGACGATTTTAAACTTGGACTTGCTGAATTTTCCTTCAGGGTCATGGTCACGGCACTCTGATTCCAAGAGGCTGGACGTTTGCTGTTCCAAGGTCATGAATTACATGACCATCCAAGTTCAATCAATAACTATGCTGCTGGCAAAGAAGGCATCAAGGGTTCACCGCCATGAGGGTCCGCCAATTGTTTTAGTCGCTCTCAAGGATTATCAGGTTAGTTGGGGTACTGATGTTCATATATATGTTTCATATTGATTATGATCTGGTTTCATCTCCAAAGAACTGAAGGAATGATTGCAAACAATATCAGCTAATGAACATGGAGTAGTCCAGGAAATCTCATATTGTCCATTTATTTGTTCCACCTGGAAATAAAGAAGCTAAACAATTAGCAGCTCTAAGAACAAGCATAACTTAACATCACATGCACGCTCTTGCTTCTTTACCATTTGTTTTGTTACTGTCTTATAATCTATTAAAGGTTAGTGCTCTCAACTTATGTCACTGGAATGCATTTGAATCTGGTTAGTTTTAGTTATTTCATACCGTGATGGATTGCAACAGATCACATTATTAAACACCAAATCATTTCTATGTAGCCATAGCAATGCCATCCCACCTGGATAAGGACCCAGGTTGTCACCAAGGCCACATAGCTAAGTGCAAAACATGTTTGGAAGAGCAAAGAGTGGGCACGCATAAATTAGATGTCACCTGGATCTGTTTAGAAGAACGATGATAAAGGAGAAGATGACAAAATAATTTCGATCACACGTACAGAGTCACAGTACAGTACACCCACGGGTCGGTGGGTGGAAATAGTCCAAATAGTGTGTCTACCACACGGTACGTCAAATAGTGCAAGTAGGACCAACCGTGTGTGTCTGTGTGGTACCAAGGCAAATACAGCTAACTGGAAAGATGCTACCTACTGGAGGTCACTTCTAATTTGGAGCGTTCTTATCGCCAATGGTTTCTTCCTCCTTCATCAGGCCTATGGAACTCTGAGCAACGCCGGCCTGAGCTGCCATCAAATTTGCAAGTTGGGCGACCTCCCGTTTGCCGGAGTGATGGATGCCGCGGTGCACGTCCTCGTGTTCCCCTGGCCAAGGCAGGGACACATCAACCCCATGCTCCATTTCGCCACCGCCCTCGTCGATGCCGGCCTCCAAGTCACCTTCCTCCACACCGAGCACAACCTCCGCCGTCTTCCCCAGGCGCCTCTGCCACCGCGCCTACGCTTGCTTTCCATCCCTGACGGACTCCCCGACGACCACCCTCGCAGCTTCTTGGAGCTTCTGGAGTCCATGCGGAAGACCAGCAGCGCCGCATACCGTGCCCTGCTCTTGTCCGCCGACGCGCCGGTGACATGCGTTGTTGCCGATGGCACCATGCCGTTCGCCATCGATGTCGCCGAGGAGCTTGGCATCCCGGCGCTCGCCTTCGCCACGCACAGCGCCTGCAGCTACCTGGCGCTCCTGTCTATGCCCAAGCTCGTTGAGCTCGGCGAGACCCCCTTCCCTGCGGATGACCTGGTGTGCGGCGTTCCGGGGATGGAGGGCTTCCTCCGGCGCCGAGATCTTCCTCGTGGACTCTACTGCACTGAACAAGGCGAGGGAGACCCCTGGATGCTCAAGCTTGCCGAGGTCACCGCTCGCTCCAGCAAGGCATGTGCGCTCATACTCAACACCACCACGTCCATGGAGCAGCCAGCGCTCGCCCACATTGCGTCGCGCACAAGTGACGTCTTTGCTGTAGGCCCACTGCATGCCAGGTCAAGGCTCACCGCAAGCGCAAGCCTGTGGCAGGAGGACGACGGGTGCATGGCGTGGCTGGACAGCCACGAGGACCAGTCCGTCGTGTATGTGAGCCTGGGGAGCCGCGCGGTGATCACGCATGAGCAGTTCACTGAGTTCCTCTCCGGCCTGGTAGCTACTGGATATGCCTTCCTCTGGGCGCTCCGGCCGGACATGGTCCAGATGACCAGCTCCACGCTCCTCCGAGAAGCCATCGGGGCAGTGGAGGGCGGCAAGGCACACGTTGTCGAGTGGGCTCCTCAGCGGGACGTGCTGCGGCACCGGGCGGTGGGCTGCTTCCTGACACACGCCGGATGGAACTCGACGCTGGAGTGCGCCATGGAAGGCGTGCCGATGGTGTGCTGGCCCTTCTTCTCCGACCAGCAGATCAACAGCCGCTTCGTGGGCGCCGTGTGGAGGACGGGGCTGGACACGAAGGACGTCTGCGACAGAGGCGTCGTTGAGAGGACGGTGAGGGAGGCCATGGTGTCCGACGAGATCAGGGGGGTGGCCCAAGCTATGGCGCAGCAGTTGAGGCTGGATGTCGCGCAGGTGGGGTCGTCGTCGTCCGAGTTGGAGCGGCTCGTCCGCTTCATCAGGGAGCTCAGCATCAGGTCCTGTTGAAGCCCAGAACTAATGAAGACTAGCACAGCCTCTCACGCACTACATGTTCAGTTTCATACTTATTCAGTCTCAGAACTTATTCTAGCATTTCCCGAACATATATATGGAAGATGAGGAAATTGTAAGAGGAACTCAGTCTGTTGAGTTGACACCATTTCAAGGCAGTTCCCCGCAATTATGTTCTTGTGATCTAAATTCAAATGTACCAATTTTTACTTTGGTAGTCACTTGGTTCTACTTTGTAAGGGGAAAATTATGCTTATTAGTACCAGCAAGTCCTCATGAGAAACACAGCTTCTTATGAGCATGCATGAGCATCTTTCTATTCAAGTACGACTGGTTAAGTGCTTATGTTCTATATATAGTTAGAGGCTTAGAGCATATAGTATAAACTGCGGTTTTGAAGAGCCCTCCCCTATGCAACTGTTACTGAGAAGGTGACAACCGCCAACGTTGAGCTGCTACAAAGGCAGGCTCAGAAGGTAACGCGCCGACGGCTCCAACTGGGGCGGAGGTTAACAGCAAAACCGGAGAGAACCCCATGGCATCGATCCGGTGGAGGGGCGAGGACAACCGGCAGCGCGGCCGACGAGCTGACGGCGGTGCGCAGCGGGGCGGAGGAGGGGAGGACGATGCGCAGGCCTCGCGCGAGAGGAGCAGCTGCTGCCTGCTGGGCTTGGCCAGCGAACTACGTCCCGTCCATGACTCGTATCGGTCCACCCGTGTCCGACTCCGGTCGTGGCCACAAGCCCGACTTCGACTTGCTTTGCCGGTCCTGGTGTACGAGCATATATCAATTGAAGAGAGGGCCAGGCCATGGTGTACCAGCATCGCAGACAAGCGCTTTACGTTAGTTCCTGGTTTTTCGTTGGCGAAAGAGTTGGCCAGCAGTAGTAGCCGGGATCGATGAAGCTTCTTCCGGCCGCCCTCGGCCTCGTCCTCCTCCTGCTCGTTCTGAATCCCAATGGCGTGGAGGCCCGGCCAGCCCCGGCTGGTGGCCATCAGAAGAAGGCGTCGAGCGCTACCTTCTTCGTCTTCGGGGATGACTTCGCCGACAACGGGAACCTTCCTCTGACCGACCCAGTCACCAGGATGTCGAGGCAATGGGCCTACCCCTACGGCTCCAACTACATCGATGCCGATGGGTTTCCGCGGCCGAATACTCCGTCCGGCCGCTTCTCAAACTATAAAATCCAGTCGGATTTCATCGGTAAGTACTACTCATATTATAATCTCATGTTATGCTGTAATCTATGGTGCATCACAATTATAACCATACTCGTTGTTTATTGATAACTTGCAGCAACAATGCTGGGATTGGAGGAAGCCCCTCCGGCGCATGCCCGCACGGCAGAGAAAACCTGCGACCCATCCGGCATGACCTTTGCTACCGGTGGTGCAGGCGTGTTGGACAGTACATCACACGAGGTCCCCGCCCTCGCCAAGCAGGTCGACACTTTTAGGAAGATGGTCAAGGACGGGACCATCATGGAGAATCAATTGAGTCGCTCCGTAGCGCTCGTGGCCTTCTTTGGCAATGACTATGCAGGCACTGGCGTCATTGGCATAAGTAGGCACTGGCGTCATTGGCATAAGTAGCCCCAGCGATGTGAGTATCATATCAACGCACAATGTATATATGCATACACTAATTTGATGTATCTTACTAACTTACAATTTTCATATATGCGATGTAGATTAATGCTTATATTGGAAAGGTGACAAAAGAGATTGCAGCTAATGTGGATCAATTGTTGAAGCTTGGGGTGACAAAGGTTCTTGTCAATAACTTGCACCCTATCGGTTGCACGCCATCACACACCCGAACCAACAACTACACCACGTGTGATATTCTTGAAAACTTGGGTGCATCAATCCACAACGATAATCTGAAACAAGTTATGGCATCAAAGAAGAATGTCTACATCATCGACGTGTACACGGCCTTTGCCAATATTGTGGATCATGCAGCAGGTATGTATCTACAAGCATTCACAAGGGTCTCATTATTTTAGAATTATCTTAATCTAATTAGATGGGGTTTGATTGTGTACTTAAAATACTTTATCTGAACATTTTCAATTTCATGTGCATTAATGTAGGCAAAGGCTCAGAGATGTCCAAACAATTCAAGCGCAAACAATCGCCGTGCTGCGAGACTTTGAATTGGAATGGTTACTGCGGACAGCAGGGCGAGTCATCCGCGGAGCTTCTGTACACAGTGTGTGACAAGTCGAGCAAATTCTTCTATTGGGACGACATGCACCCAACACATGCAGGATGGGAAGCTGTCATGAAACAGTTGGAAAAACCCTTGAGGGAGTTTGTAAACCGAGCGTAGGCAGCTAGGCTTTATGTATTTGCGTAGATCTTTGTATCTATGATGACAACCTTTTGATTGTATTTGATAGTTTCATGTATTTCAAAGACTGGGATTTTCCCGATTCCATGATGAATATTATACTGTATTTGCATCTTTTTTGTGAAGACTATATTTATAAGAAGTAACTAATGTCATATGCCACATCTACAATAAAGATGTGTTCTAGCTATACAAATCGAGTACTTGCCTATATACAGCTCAATAAGCTCAAGGCAATTTTCACACCGGTTGATTCTTGTGTTGTCGGCTTGGTAGTATACCGGGTCGGCATCTTCTACGGGTGACAGGTGCCTTATCTTTGAACTCGGCACTAAGGAGGGTAAATTTGCCTATGAATATGAGTATTTGTAGGTGTCCACTTCTTTGTGTTTGTGTGCAGTGCCCAAACCTGCTCAACAAATCATGTTAGAAAAACCTGGACATAACTCTATACCCGTGCAACCAGACCCAACAGTCCAGTTGGCGAGGTCAATAGCTTTTTCTTTGAACAATCCGTCGCGGTTCACTAACCTATTGCCATCTCAGAGTGGCCTTTTTTTCAAACATCCAAACAGTAGTTCACTAACCCCAAGTCATGGTGCAGCAGTTGAGGCTGGATGTCGCCGGGGCGGGGTCGTTGTCGTCTTGAGTTGGAGCGGCTCGTTCGCTTCATCAGGGAGCTCAGCAGCATCAGGTCCTGTCTGAATCCTAGGGTTACTGAAGACTAGCACAGGCTACGTTGGCCTCTCATGCACTACATGTAAAATAATGGCAATTCTTGAGTTATGCGGACTGATCATGTTTTTCTCAGAAAAATTTACGCAGCGCGATCAAGTTATATCTGCAGTTCACTTGCGGAGATGCTTCATCAAAGAGTAATTTGCTGTTCAGCAGTCAAGCGATGCATGTTATTTCTGATGAATTATGTACGTATCATTTAAATCTTGTAGGTTCCCATGATGCTTTGGGGTTATTGTGATTGCAATGTCTGGAGTTTCCTTTTATTTCTTTGTCCTTGTTCATCGGTGTAGGATCCAAGAATATGCAGATGATAAGTGGCAAAGGAAGCAGTGAAATCTGAAGAGGCAAATCATTATTGTAGGTGTTTTACTATAGAGCAGATGTTGCTTCATCAGAAGAAAACACAGGGCATTAATATTTCACTTTTCAAAGGTGAGATTTATCTGCAGACCCTCACTGTAAGTGTTACTAGGGGGTAGATGTCACTTGATTGGACGAAGACACATATATTTGACAGTGTAGTTTCTCAACGGTAAGATTTCTTCTCTTCATGTCTTAGTTTGGAGTAAACTACATGGTTAGTACCCAAAGTTGTCACGGAAGTTCAGTTTCATACGTCAACTTAATCTAAGCATTTCCCGAACATATATATATATATATGGAAGATGAGGAAATGTAAGTAGAATTCAGTCTGCTGACTTGACACCATTTCAAGGCAATTCCCCGCCATTATGTTCTTTTGATCTAAATTCAAATGTACCATTTTTTTAACTTTGGTAGTCACTTTTTCGACAGGGGAAATATATTAATATTGCGGAGATATCAATTACACCCAGCCTCTGCACCAACAAAATGTCGCAAAGACATTCATGATGCACACAGCCTGAAAAAAAACAAAAAAGAAAGAAAAAAACAAAGGCCCGGCCACAGTGATCAACTCCTCTCAGCAGCAGCACTCAAACCATCACCAAAGACAACACCTGGAAAACAAGAAATGTCTCCAAAAGCGATGCCTCCAAGAAAGAAATAGTGCACAAGCGCCGTCGTTGCCCGATCCGAGATCTTAGGTTTTCACCCAGGAGAAAGTCTGAGCTCTCAAAATAACACCTTCGGCAAGGCAGTTGTGAGGCACAACCAATGAAGGTCAGACCTTAGGTTTTCACCCTGAAAGTCACGACTCGGTACTCGAGGAGCAACACCAAAAATGAAGTCCTCCCATGCTGCCGCGGTGCCGCCCCCACTTGCCACTGCTACTCCTAAAAGTTATCAAACACCAGGCTAACAGGTACCGTGTCCAGAGTGGACGGGAAGTCCCGCAAACCAATTTCGAGCACCGGCCTGTCAAGCAAAGCCTCCATTGCTACCAAGGCCCCCCCTAAGGAAATATGCCCTAGAGGCAATAATAAAGTTGTTATTTATATTTCCTTATATCATGATAAATGTTTATTATTCATACTAGAATTGTATTAATTGGAAACTTGATACATGTGTGCATAGACAAAATACAGTGTCCCTAGTAAGCCTTGAAGGAAATATGCCCTAGAGGCAATAATAAAGTTATTATTTATTTCCTTATATCATGATAAATGTTTATTATTCATGCTAGAATTGTATTAACCGGAAACATAATACATATGTGAATACATAGACAAACATAGTGTCACTAGTATGCCTCTACTTGACTAGCTCGTTGATTAAAGATGGTTATGTTTCCTAACCATAAACATGAGTTGTCATTTGATTAACGGGATCACATCATTAGGAGAATGATGTGATTGACTTGACCCATTCCGTTAGCATATCACTTGATCGTTTAGTTTGTTGCTATTGCTTTCTTCATGACTTATACATGTTCCTATGACTATGAGATTATGCAACTCCCGTTTATCGGAGGAACACTTTGTGTGCCACCAAACGTCACAACGTAAATGGGTGATTATAAATGTGCTCTACAGGTGTCTCCGAAGGTACTTGTTGGGTTGGCGTATTTCGAGATTAGGATTTGTCACTCCAATTGTCGGAGAGGTATCTCTGGGCCCTCTCGGTAATGCACATCACATAAGCCTTGCAAGCATTGCAACTAATAAGTTAGTTGCGGGATGATGTATTACGGAACGAGTAAAGAGACTTGCCAGTAACGAGATTGAACTAGGTATTGAGATACCGACGATCAAATCTCGGGCAAGTAACATACCGATGACAAAGGGAACAACGTATGTTGTTATGCGGTCTGACCGATAAAAGATCTTCGTAGAATATGTGGGAGCCAATATGAGCATCCAGGTTTCGCTATTGGTTATTGACCGGAGACGTGTCTTGGTCATGTCTACATTGTTCTCGAACCCGTAGGGTCCGCACGCTTAATGTTACGATGACAGTTTCATTATGAGTTTATATATTTTGATGAACCGAAGGTTGTTCGGAGTCCCGGATATGATCACGAACATGAGGAGGAGTCTCGAAATGGTCGAGACATAAAGATCGATATATTGGACGGCTATATTCAGACACCAGAAGTGTTTCGGGTGATTTCAGAGAAAACCGAAGTGCCGGAAGGGTTACCGGAACCCCCCGGGGAAGTATTGGGCCTTAGTGGGCCTGAGGGGAGAGAGAGGGCAGCAGCCCAGGAGGTGGCGCGCCCCCTCCCATGGGGAGTCCGAATTGGACTAGGGGAGCGGGGCGCGGCCCCTCTTTCCCTCTCCCTCTCCCTCTCTTTCCTTCCCCCTTCCCTCTTCCTAGTTGGACTAGGAAAGGGGAGTCCTACTCCTACTAGGAGGAGGACTCCCCCCTCCTTGGCGCGCCACAAGGGCCGGCCGGTCTCTCCCCTTGCTCCTTTATATACAGGGGCAGGGGGGCACCTCTAGACACACAAGTTGATCTTCATGATCGTTCTCTTAGCCGTGTGCGGTGCCCCCCTGCACCATAATCCTCGATAATATTGTAGCGGTGCTTAGGCGAAGCCCTGCGACGGTAGAACATCAAGATCGTCATCACGCCGTCGTGCTGACGGAACTCTTCCCCGACACTTTGCTGGATCGGAGTCCGGGGATCGTCATCGAGCTGAACGTGTGCTAGAACTCGGAGGTGCCGTAGTTTCGGTGCTTGATCGGTCGGGCCGTGAAGACGTACGAATACATCAACCACATTGTGCTAACGCTTCCGCTTCTGGTCTACGAGGGTACGTAGACAACACTCTCCCCTCTCGTTGCTATGCATCACCATGATCTTGCGTGTGCGTAGGAATTTTTTTGAAATTACTATGTTCCTCAACAGTGGCATCCGAGCCTAGGTTTTATGTGTTGATGTTGTGCACGAGTAGAACACAAGTGAGTTGTGGGCGATATAAGTCATACTGCTTACCAGCATGTCATACTTTGGTTCGGTGGTATTGTTGGATGAAGCGGCCCGGACCGACATTACGCGTACGCTTACGCGAGACTGGTTCTACCGACGTGCTTTGCACACAGGTGGCTGGCGGGTGTCAGTTTCTCCAACTTTAGTTGAACCAAGTGTGGCTACGCCCGGTCCTTGCGAAGGTTAAAACAACACCAACTTGACAAACTATCGTTGTGGTTTTGATGCGTAGGTAAGAACGATTCTTGCTAAGCCCGTAGCAGCCACGTAAAACTTGCAAGAACAAAGTAGAGGACGTCTAACTTGTTTTTGCAGGGCATGTTGTGATGTGATATGGTCAAGACATGATGCTAAATTTTATTGTATGAGATGATCATGTTTTGTAACCGAGTTATCGGCAACTGGCAGGAGCCATATGGTTGTCGCTTTATTGTATGCAATGCAATTGCGCTGTAATGCTTTATTTTATCACTAAGCGGTAGCGATAGTCGTGGAAGCATAAGATTGGCGAGACGACAATGATGCTACGATAGTGATCAAAGTGTCGCGCCGGTGACGATTGTGATCATGACGGTGTTTCGAAGATGAAGATCACAAACACAAGATGATGATGGCCATATCATATCACTTATATTGATTGCATGTGATGTTTATCTTTTATGCATCTTATCTTGCTTTGATTGACGGTAGCATTATAAGATGATCCCTCACTAAATTATCAAAGTATAAGTGTTCTCCCTGAGTATGCACCATTGCGAAAGTTCTTCGTGCTGAGACACCACGTGATGATCGAGTGTGATAGGCTCTATGTTCAAATACAACGGGTGCAAAACAGTTGCACACGCGGAATACTCAGGTTTAACATGACGAGCCTAGCATATAACAGATATGGCCTCGGAACACGGAGACCGAAAGGTCGAGCGTGAATCATATAGTAGATATGATCAACATATTGATGTTCACCATTGATACTACTCCATCTCACGTGATGATCGGATATGGTTTAGTTGATTTGGATCACGTGATCACTTAGAGGATTAGAGGGATATCTTTCTAAGTAGGAGTTCTTAAGTAATATGATTAATTGAACTTAAATTTATCATGAACTTAGTACCTGATAGTATCTTGCTTGTCTATGTTTTATTGTAGATATATGGCTCGTGCTGTTGTTGAATTTTAATGCGTTCCTTGAGAAAGCAAAGTTGAAAGATGATGGTAGCAATTACACGGACTGGGTCCATAACTTGAGGATTATCCTCATTGCTGCACAGAAGAATTACATCCTGGAAGCATCGCTAAGTGCCAAGCCTGCTGCAGGAGCAACACCAGATGTTATGAACGTCTGGCAGAGCAAAGCTGATGACTACTCGATAGTTCAGTGTGCCATGCTTTACGGCTTAGAACCGGGTCTTCAACGACGTTTTGAACGTCATGGAGCATATGAGATGTTCCAGGAGTTGAAGTTAATATTTCAAGCAAATGCCCGGATTGAGAGATATGAAGTCTCCAATAAGTTCTATAGCTGCAAGATGGAGGAGAATAGTTTTGTCAGTGAACATATACTCAAAATGTCTGGGTATCATAATCACTTGACTCAACTAGGGGTTAATCTTCCTGTTGATAGTGTCATTGACAGAGTTCTTCAATCACTGCCACCAAGCTACAAAAGCTTCGTGATGAACTATAATATGCAAGGGATGAATAAGACTATTCCTGAGCTCTTCGCAATGCTAAAAGCTGCGGAGGTAGAAATCAAGAAGGAGCATCAAGTGTTGATGGTCAATAAGACCACCGGTTTCAAGAAAAAGGGCAAAGGGAAGAAGAAAGGGAACTTCAAGAAGAACCGCAAACAAGTTGCTGCTCAGGAGAAGAAACCCAAGTCTGGACCTAAGCCTGAAACTGAGTGCTTCTACTGCAAGCAGACTGGTCACTGGAAGCGGAACTGCCCCAAGTATTTGGCGGATAAGAAGGATGGCAAAGTGAACAAAGGTATATGTGATATACATGTTATTGATGTGTACCTTACTAATGCTCGCAGTAGCACCTGGGTATTTGATACTGGTTCTGTTGCTAACATTTGAAACTCGAAACAGGGGCTACGGATCAAGCGAAGATTGGCTAAGGACGAGGTGACGATGCGCGTGGGAAATGGTTCCAAAGTCGATGTGATCGCGGTCGGCACGCTACCTCTACATCTACCTTTGGGATTAGTATTAGACCTAAATAATTGTTATTTTGTGCCAGCGTTGAGCATGCACATTATATCTGGATCTTGTTTGATGCGAGACGGTTATTCATTTAAATAAGAGAATAATGGTTGTTCTATTTATATGAGTAATATCTTTTATGGTCATGCACCCTTGAAGAGTGGTCTATTTTTGATGAATCTCGATAGTAGTGATACACATATTCATAATGTTGAGATCAAAAGATGCAGAGTTGATAATGATAGTGCAACTTATTTGTGGCACTGCCGTTTAGGTCATATCGGTATAAAGCGCATGAAGAAACTCCATACTGATGGACTTTTGGAACCACTTGATTATGAATCACTTGGTACTTGCGAACTGTGCCTCATGGGTAAGATGACTAAAATGCCGTTCTCCGTTACTATGGAGAGAGCAACGGATTTGTTGGAAATCATACATACAGATGTATGTGGTCCAATGAATGTTGAGGCTCATGGCGGATATCGTTATTTTCTCACCTTCACAGATGATTTAAGCAGATATGGGTATATCTACTTAATGAAACATAAGTCTGAAACATTTGAAAAG
This sequence comes from Triticum dicoccoides, assembly GCF_002162155.2. Lineage (NCBI taxonomy): Eukaryota > Viridiplantae > Streptophyta > Magnoliopsida > Poales > Poaceae > Triticum > Triticum dicoccoides. Next base: position 576,957,079 of record NC_041392.1, read on the forward strand.
TTCAAAGAATTTCAGAGTGAAGTTGAAAATCATCATAACAAGAAAATAAAGTTTCTACAATCTGATCATGGAGGAGAATATTTGAGTTACGAGTTTGGTCTACATTTGAAACAATGCGGAATAGTTTCGCAACTCACGCCACCCAGAACACCACAGCGTAATGGTGTGTCTGAACGTCGTAATCGTACTTTATTAGATATGGTGCGATCTATGATGTCTCTTACTGATTTACCGTTATCATTTTGGGGTTATGCTTTAGAGACGGTTACATTCACGTTAAATAGGACACCATCAAAATCTGTTGAGACGACGCCTTATGAACTGTGGTTTGGCAAGAAACCAAAGTTGTCGTTTCTAAAAGATTGGGGCTGCGATACTTATGTGAAAAAACTTCAACCTGATAAGCTCGAACCCAAATCGGAGAAATGTGTCTTCATAGGATACCCAAAGGAGACTGTTGGGTACACCTTCTATCACAGATCCGAAGGCAAGACTTTTGTTGCTAAATTTGGAGTTTTTCTAGAGAAGGAGTTTCTCTCGAAAGAAGTGAGTGGGAGAAAAGTAGAACTTGATGAGGTAACTGTACCTACTCCCTTATTGGAAAGTAGTACATCACAGAAACCGGTTTCTGTTACACCTACACCAATTAGTGAGGAAGCTAATGATAATGATCATGAAACTTCAGATCAAGTTACTACCGAACCTCGTAGATCAACCAGAGTAATATCCGCACCAGAGTGGTACGATAATCCTGTTCTAGAAGTCATGCTACTAGATCATGATGAACCTACGAACTATGAAGAAGCGATGGTGAGCCCAGATTCCGCAAAATGGCTAGAAGCCATGAAATCTGAGATGGGATCCATGTATGAGAACAAAGTGTGGACTTTGGTTGACTTGCCCGTTTATCGGCAAGCAATTGAGAATAAATGGATCTTCAAGAAGAAGACTGACGCTGACGGTAATGTTACTGTCTATAAAGCTCGACTTGTTGCAAAAGGTTTTCGGCAAGTTCAAGGGATTGACTACGATGAGACCTCACCGTAGCGATGCTTAAGTCTGTCCGAATCATGTTAGCAATTACCGCATTTTATGATTATGAAATTTGGAAAATGGATGTTAAAACTGCATTCCTGAATGTATTTCTGGAAGAAGAGTTGTATATGATGCAACCAGAAGGTTTTGTCGATCCAAAGGGAGCTAACAAAGTGTCCAAGCTCCAGCGATCCATTTATGGACTAGTGCAAGCCTCTCGGAGTTGGAATAAACGCTTTGATAGTGTGATCAAAGCATTTGGTTTGTACAGACTTTTGGAGAAGCCTGTATTTACAAGAAAGTGAGTGGGAGCTCTGTAGCATTTCTGATATTATATGTGGATGACATATTATTGATTGGAAATGATATAGAATTTCTGAATAGCATAAAGGGATACTTGAATAAGAGTTTTTCAATGAAAGACCACGGTGAAGCTGCTTACATATTGGGCATTAAGATCTATAGAGATAGATCAAGATGCTTAATTGGACTTTCACAAAGCACATACCTTGACAAGGTTTTGAAGAAGTTCAAAATGGATCAAGCAAAGAAAGGGTTCTTGCCTGTGTTACAAGGTGTGAAATTGAGTAAGACTCAATGTCCGACCACCGCAGAAGATAGAGAGAAAATGAAAGATGTTCCCTATGCTTCAGCCGTAGGCTCTATCATGTATGCAATGCTGTGTACCAGACCTGCTGTGTGCCTTGCTATAAGTCTAGCAGGGAGGTACCAAAGTAATCCAGGAGTGGATCACTGGACAACGGTCAAGAACATCCTGAAATACCTGAAAAGGACTAAGTATATGTTTCTCATATATGGAGGTGACAAAGTGCTCATCATAAATGGTTACGTTGATGCAAGCTTTGACACTGATCCGGACGATTCTAAATCACAAACTGGATACGTGTTTTTACTGAACGGTGGAGCTGTCAGTTGGTGCAGTTCTAAACAAAGCGTCGTGGCGGGATCTACATGTGAAGCATAGTACATAGCTGCTTTGGAAGCAGCAAATGAAGGAGTCTGGATGAAGGAGTTCATATCCGATCTAGGTGTCATACCTAGTGCATCGGGTCCAATGAAAATCTTTTATGACAATACTGGTGCAATTGCCTTGGCAAAGGAATCCAGATTTCACAAGAGAACCAAGCACATCAAGAGACGCTTCAATTCCATTCGGGATTTAGTCCAAGTGGGAGACATAGAAATTTGCAAGATACATACTGATCTGAATGTTGCAGACCCGCTGACTAAGCCTCTTCCACGAGCAAAACATGATCAACACCAAGGCTTCATGGGCGTTAGAATCAGTACTGTGTAATCTAGATTATTGACTCTAGTGCAAGTGGGAGACTGAAGGAAATATGCCCTGGAGGCAATAATAAAGTTATTATTTATTTCCTTATATCATGATAAATGTTTATTATTCATGCTAGAATTGTATTAACCGAAAACATAATACATGTGTGAATACATAGACAAACATAGTGTCACTAGTATGCCTCTACTTGACCAGCTCGTTGATCAAAGATGGTTATGTTTCTTAACCATAAACATGAGTTATCATTTGATTAACGGGATCACATCATTAGGAGAATGATGTGATTGACTTGACCCATTCCGTTAGCATAGCACTTGATCGTTTAGTTTGTTGCTATTGCTTTCTTCATGACTTATACATGTTCCTATGACTAGGATATTATGCAACTCCCATTTACCGGAGGAACACTTTGTGTGCCACCAAACGTCACAACGTAACTGGGTGATTATAAAGGTGCTCTACAGGTGTCTCCAAAGGTACTTGTTGGGTTGGCGTATTTCGAGATTAGGATTTGTCACTCCAATTGTCGGAGAGGTATCTATGGGCCCTCTCGGTAATGCACATCACATAAGCCTTGCAAGCATTGCAACTAATAAGTTAGTTGCGGGATGATGTATTACGGAACGAGTAAAGAGACTTTCCAGTAACGAGATTGAACTAGGTATTGAGATACCGACGATCAAATCTTGGGCAAGTAACATACCGATGACAAAGGGAACAACGTATGTTGTTATGCGGTCTGACCGATAAAAGATCTTCGTAGAATATGTGGGAGCCAATATGAGCATCCAGGTTTCGCTATTGGTTATTGACCGGAGACGTGTCTTGGTCATGTCTACATTGTTCTCGAACCCATAGGGTCCGCACGCTTAATGTTACGATGACAGTTTCATTATGAGTTTATATATTTTGATGAACCGAAGGTTGTTCGGAGTCCCGGATATGATCACGGACATGACGAGGAGTCTCGAAATGGTCGAGACATAAAGATCGATATATTGGACGGCTATATTCAGACACCGGAAGTGTTTCGGGTGATTTCAGAGAAAACCGAAGTGCCGGAAGGGTTACCGGAACCCCCTGGGGAAGTATTGGGCCTTAGTGGGCCTGAGGGGAGAGAGAGGGCAGCAGCCCAGGAGGTGGCGCGCCCCCTCCCATGGGGAGTCCGAATTGGACTAGGGGAGCGGGGCGCGGCCCCTCTTTCCCTCTCCCTCCCCCTCTCTTTCCTTCCCCCTTCCCTCTTCCTAGTTGGACTAGGAAAGGGGAGTCCTACTCCTACTAGGAGGAGGACTCCCCCCTCCTTGGCGCGCCACAAGGGCCGGCCGGTCTCTCCCCTTGCTCCTTTATATACAGGGGCAGGGGGCACCTCTAGACACACAATTTGATCTTCATGATCGTTCTCTTAGCCGTGTGCGGTGCCCCCTCCACCATAATCCTCGATAATATTGTAGCGGTGCTTAGGCGAAGCCCTGCGACGGTAGAACATCAAGATTGTCACCACGCCGTCGTGCTGATGGAACTCTTCCCCGACACTTTGCTGGATCGGAGTCCGGGGATCGTCATCGAGCTGAATGTGTGCTAGAACTCGGAGGTGCCGTAGTTTCGGTGCTTGATCGGTCGGGCCGTGAAGACGTACGACTACATCAACCGCATTGTGCTAACGCTTCCACTTCTGGTCTACGAGGGTATGTAGACAACACTCTCCCCTCTTGTTGCTATGCATCACCATGATCTTGCGTGTGCGTAGGATTTTTTTTGAAATTACTACGTTCCCCAACAAGCCTCTACTAGACTAGCTCGTTAATCAAAGATGGTTAAGTTTCCTAGACATAGACATGTGCTGTCATTTGATGCACGTGATCACATCATTAGGAGAATGATGTGATGGACAAGACCCATTTGTTAGCTTAGCATAATGATCGTTAAGTATTATTGCTTTTGCTTTCTTCATGAATTATACATATTCCTTTGACTATGAGATTATGCAACTCCCGGATACCGGAGAAATGACTTGTGTGCTATCAAACATCACAACGTAACTGGGTGATTATAAAGATGCTCTACAGGTATCTCCGAATGTGTTTGTTGGGTTGGCATAGATCGAGATTAGGATTTGTCACTCCGAGTATGAGAGAGGTATCTCTGGGCCCTCTCAGTAATGCACATCATAATAAGCCATGCAAGCAATGTGACTAATGAGTTAGTTATGGATGATGCATTATGGAACGAGTAAAGAGACTTGCCGGTAACGAGATTGAACTAGGTATAGAGATACCAACGATCGAATCTCGGGCAAGTAACATACCGATGATAAAGGGAATAACGTATGTTGTCATTACGGTACAACCGATAAAGATCTTCGTAGAATATGTGGGAACCAATATGAGCATCCAGGTTCCGCTGTTGGTTATTGACCGAAGAGGTGTCTCCGTCATGTCTACATAGTTCTTGAACCCGTAGGGTCCGGACGCTTAACGTTCAATGACGATTTTGTATTATATGAGTTATGTGATTTGGTGATCGGATGTTGTTAGGAGTCCCGGATGAGATCACAGACATTACAAGGAGTCTCGAAATGGTCGAGAGGTAAAAATTCAAATATAGGACGATATTATTTGGACACCAGAAGTGTTCTGATGGTACCGGGTACATATCGGGTCACCGGAAGGGGTTCCGGGCACCCCCCGGCAAAGATTTGGGCCTATTGGGCCAAGAGGGCAAACACAACAGCCAGTATGGCTTGCTGCGAATAGGAAGGGGGAAGGAAAAGGGGAAGAGAGAAGGAAGGGGAGGCAATTCGGCTCCCCCTTCCTTCCCTCCTCTCTCTCCTTCCTTCCCTCTCCGGAAAAGATGGTAAGGGGGGAGACCGAATTGGACAAGGCCCCCAAGTAGGATTCCTCCTACTTGGGGTGCCCCATGGCTGTTCCCCTCCCCCTCCCACCTATATATATGTGGGGAGGGGGCGCCTAGAACACACAACACACATTGTTAGTCGTGTGCGGCGCCCCCCTCCATAGTTTACTCCTCCGGTCATATTCACATAGTGCTTAGGCAAAGCCCTGCGCGGACCACTTCACCATCATCGTCACCACGCTGTCGTGCTGACGGAACTCTCCCTCGACACTTTTCTTGATCAAGAGTTCGAGGGACGTCATCGAGCTGAACGTGTGCAGAACTCGGAGGTGCGTACATTCGGTGCTTGATCGGTCGAAATGAGAAGAAGTTCGACTACATCAACCGCGTTGTCAAACGCTTCCGCTTTCGGTCTATGAGGGTACATGGACACACTCTCCCCCTCTCATTGCTATGCATCTCCTAGATAGATCTTGTGTGATCCTAGGAAATTTTTGAAATTGCATGCTATGTTCCCTAACAGTGGCATCCGAGCCAGGTCTATGCATAGATGATATGCACGAGTAGAACACAAAGAGTTGTGGGCGGTGATAGTCATATTGCTTACCACCAATGTCTTATTTTGATTCAGCGGTATTGTTGGATGAAGCGGCCCGGACCAACCTTACATGACCAAGTTCATGAGACCGGTTCCACCAACAGACATGCAACTAGTTTTGCATAAAGGTGGTCGGCGGGTGTCTGTTTCTCCAACTTTAATTGAATCGAATTTGACTATGGTCGGTCCTTGTTGAAGGTTAAAACAGCAAACTTGATGAAACACCGTTGTGGTTTTGATGCGTAGGTAAGAACAGATCTTACTAGAAGCCCATAGCAGCCACGTAAAACTTGCAACAACAAAGTAGAGGACATCTAATTTGTTTTTGCAGGGCATGTTGTGATGTGGTATGGTCAAGACATGATGTGATATACGTTGTTGTATGAGATGATCATGTTTTGTAAAAGTTATCGGCAACTGGCAGGAGCCTTATGGTTGTCGCTTTATTGTATGAAATGCAATCTCCATGTAATTGCTTTACTTTATCACTATGCGTTAGCGATAGTTGTAGAAGCAATAGTTGGTGAGGCGACAACGACGCTACGATGGAGATCAAGGTGTCAAGCCGATGACGATGGAGATCATGACGGTGCTTTGGATATGGAGATCAAAGGCACAAGATGATGATGACCATATCATGTCACATATTTTGATTGCATGTGATGTTTATCTTTTATGCATCTTGATACGTCTCCAACGTATTTATAATTTTTGATTGTTACATGCTGTTATAGTATCAATCTTGGATGTTTTATAATAATTTTATATCCTTTTTTGGTACTAACCTATTGACATAGTGCCAAGTGTTGGTTGCTGTTTTCTGCATGTTTTTTACATCACAGGAAATCAATACCAAACGGAGTCCAAACGCAGCGAAACTTTTTGGAGATTTTTTTGGACCAGAAGACAACCAATGGGCCGAAGAGGCACCTGGGGGGGGGGGTGCTCCGAGGGGAGCACAACCCACCAGGGCGCGCCAGGAGGCCCAGGCGCGCCCTGGTGGGTTGTGCCCACCTCGGGTGCTGTAACACCCACGATGCGGCTATATATCCCACGTGTCGGAGCATGACTTAGAGGCATAACCGCATAGTAGGCATGTCACAGGAGGGGTAATCTTTACACATCCGATGTACTGAATAAGAAAGAGATAAAGACTTGGCTTACAATCGCCACTTCACACAATACATAAATATAGCATTACATCATCCATAATACAATCAAGGCCCGACTACGGAACCAAATAAAAGAAGAAAACCCCAATTGCTAGATCCCCGATCGCCCCGACTGGGCTCCACTACTAATCAACAGGAAACAAAACAAGACAACGGACGCGATCTTCATCGAGCTCCTCCTTGAGCTCGGTTGCGTCACCTGCATGGTATCCTCGGCACCTGCAACTGTTTGGAAGTATCTATGAGCCACGAGGACTCAGCAATCTCACACCCGTGAGGTCAAGACTATTTAAGCTTATGGGTAGGAAAAGGTAGTGAGGTGGAGCTGCAGCAAGCACTAAGCATATATGGCGGCTAACATACGCAAATAAGAGCGAGAAGAGAAGCAAAGCACGGTCATGAACTAGAAGTGATCAAGAAGTGATCCTGAAACTACTTACGTTCAAGCATAACTCCAAAGCCGTGTTCACTTCCCGGACTCCGTCGAGAAGAGACCATCATGGCTACACACGCGGTTGATGCATTCTAGTTAAGTTAAGTGTCAAGTTCTCTACAACCGGACATTAACAAATTCCCATCTGCCCATAACCGCGGGCACGGCTTTCGAAAGTTCAAAACCCTGCAGGGGTGTTCCAACTTAGCCCATCACAAGCTCTCACGGTCAACGAAGGATATTCCTTCTCCCAGGACGACCCGATCAGACTCGGAATCTCGGTTACAAGACATTTCGACAATGGTAAAACAAGACCAGCAAAGCCGCCCGATGCGCCGACATCCTGATAGGAGCTGCACATATCTCGTTCTCAGGGAAACACCGGATAGGTCAAGCTACGAGTAAAACCAACCCTCAAGTTTCCCCGAGGTGGTGCCGCAGGCTGCCCTTTTCGGACCAACACTTAGATAAGCACTGGCCCGGGGGGGGGGGTTAAAATAAAGATGACCCTTGAGTCTGCAGAACCCAAGGGAAGGTGATAGGTTGTTAGTGCAAATGGTAAAACCAAGGTTGGGCCTTGCTGGAGGAGTTTTATTCAAGGCGAACTGTCAAGGGGTTCCCATTATAACCCAACCGCGTAAGGAACGCAAAATCAAGGAACATAACACTGGTATGACGGAAACTAGGGCGGCAAGAGTGGAACAAAACACCAGGCCTAAGGCCGAGCCTTCCACCCTTTACCAAGTATATAGGTGCATTAAAGTAAATAAGAGATATTGTGATATCCCAACAATAAACATGTTCCAACAAGGAACAAACTCCAATCTTCACTTGCAACTAACAACACTATAAGAGGGGCTGAGCAAAGCGGTAACATAGCCAAACAACGGTTTTCTAGGACAAGGTGGGTTAGAGGCTTGACAAGGCAATATGGGAGGCATGATATAGCAAGTGGTAGGTATCACAGCATAGCAATAGAGCGAGCAACTAGCAAGCAAAGATAGAAGTGATTTCGAGGGTATGGTCATCTTGCCCGAGATCTCGCAAAGAAGAAGAACGAGTCCATGAAGAAGACAAACAGACGTAGTCGAACGAATCCTCACAACTCCGAAACGAAACCGAAGCTAATGCGAGAAGCAACCCGGAAAGAAGCAAGCAACATAGTAAACAACCATTACATAAACATGGCATGATGCACAACCAAGTATGATGCATGTCCGGTTTAAAAAGGCATGGCATGGCAAAGTGCACAAACAATCCTACAAATTAAGTGGAGCTCAATATGCAACTCCGTTGCATATTGACGAAACACCACGTCAATTATTTAGTTCCTCTCGTTTATGTACTCAACAATATTAAATATTGATTAACATGGCAAGAGGTGAAGCATATGAAAACTACCTATCTAGGCAAGTTTAAATGAGGTCGGAACAACAAGCAACAAGTCCGGAAAATCCTCATATGCATATTTTAGGTTTTGGTAATGATCTGCCCTAAACACAATTTTAGAGTTGTTAAACATGCAAAGCAAGTACACCATGTTAAACTAGGCATTTTTCTACCCCATTTACATATAAAGTTTATTAAATTTGGAGCTATGGTTAATTCCTTATGAATTAAATCATTTTAGCATGCATAGGAGCAAATCATATGCAAACATCATTTTAAAACATCTCAAACATGGATGAAAGTGGCATATTATGAAACTAGATGAAATTCTAGTCATGTTGCATATTAAGTTTGTTTAATTTGGATTCACGGTTTGAGAGTTATTAAATGCATGAAGAACGGGGGTTTTTCTGCAAAAACTGCAGTCTGGATAAATGATTAAATTCGTCCAGAGAAAAAAATGTTATATGGGCCGAATCTGTTGGACCAACAGAGCACAGGGGGGGTTCTCACCCAGTGGGCCTGGCCCGGTGGGTGGAGGAGGAAGCAGCAGGTCGGAAGGGGCGCTGGGCCTAGCGCGGCCCACGCGCTGGCGCGGTCAACGCGGGCGATACAAGGGGGTTCGAGGCACTCCTCCTCCTCTACAACTGCTTCGATGCAGAGGACGGCAGAGGCGCGATGCAGGTGCAGGGGGGCGTGAACTCCGGCACCTCGACGCGAAGGTCACTGGCGGCGACGGAGCTTGGCGAGGCGGCGACTGGGGCGACTCCGACGGGCGATGCGTGCAACGAGGAGGATGGAGCTCGTGCTCCTGCATCCATGGCGGGGACCTGCGGAGGAACACGAGAGGACTGAAGGGGATACAGGATAAGAGAAGGGAGATGGAGAGGGAAAAGGAGCAGGGGAAGGTCGGCGGGACCTGCTAGTGCTGTCGTCGGTGAGGTGGATCGAGCGGCGCGGCTGCCGGCAGCGCCGGTGTTGCGAGAGCCAACAAGGACGAACAGCAGAAGGCCGGCCCTGGAGCGCTGGTTCTCGACGCAAGGAGAAGGAGGGATCCATGGGAGAAGATAGCGGGATAGAGGAGGCCATCAGGGCGGGTGCAGAGCTGAGGCGCTTGGGGCTGTAGCAAATCAGGGCTCCGGTGGCGCGTGCTGACGGAGTGGAGGCAAGGGCGGCATGGACCTGGCAGCGAAATCCGGCGAGGACCAGTGACTCGCGGAGCGACAGCGTCAACGGGCGTGGTCGCTGGAGCGGTCCAGGTCGAGGTCAGGGTGGCCTCAGTGACCAGCGGCAGTGGCTTGAGGCGGGGCGTCGGCGTCCGACGACGAGGAACTTGGCAACGCCGGGGTCGAGGAAAACGGGAGGCGCGGCCATGGCTTTGGGCTCCATGTTTCCAGCAGGTCTAGAGAGAGGGGCGCGAGCTGAATCCATCTGACGGGCTGACGAACTCGAGGCGCTCGGGCGCCATGTCTGCTCCTGTCATGACGAGGAGAGAGGTAAGAAAAGAGAGAGGGAGAAAGAAAAGGAAGGAGGTAAGGCATGGGGCGAGGCCGGCCTGACGGAGCTGGTCGTGGTCGGCTGGCATGGAAGCTACAGGCGGCGGCATGTCCATGTCACCAGGAAGGAGAGGGATCGAGTGGAGCTCGGGCTCGGGCGCTGGTTGGCCTGGCACTAAAGACGAGGTGGATCGGTGGTTGCTGCGGGAGGAGATGAGGAAGGGATCTAGGAGGATCCCAAGGGAGAGAGTGGTGGCGGAGGGTGAGGGATTGGATGGATGGAAGGATGGGACAGGATCCCTAATTTCTAGGGTTGTCCATTATATATAGCGGTGGGATTAAGTTAGGGGTTAACGGATCCCTCCGATCATAATCGGACGATCGAGAATAAAAGGTTAGAATAGTCCAAATAGAAAAACGGAGATGTTTTATAGATGTTTGGGGATGATCCGGACCCAATGGTGTCGACTATCCGGGTCAGGTCCGGGACAACTTTCGTACGCGCACGAGGGGGTCGAGAACTATGCAAAGAGGGATTAGGTGGTATGACAAGAGGGAAACGAAAAACCCGGTTGGTCTCGGAATGGTCAACGAAGGTGAGGGGTTTGATGGGCTCCGAAAAGAGAGAGAAGAGAGATGCCCGGCAGCAGTTTCAGAGACCGAAACGTCCGACGTTTGACCGACTATATTGCCGCTATAGTTTAACGGTTGGGCTATCAAATGGACTCTGAATGCGATGAAACTTGGCAGGCGGTCTACCTACACTATAACAAGACCGCACGCCAACTCTCATCCCATTCCGAGAACCTTTTTCGGCCACTTATAAAAATAATATTTCGGACGTGTCGCGGGCGCGTGCAAGAGTAGCTGGGCTCAGAATGGGCAACAGAAGGAACTGAGAAACCTGGACGAATGCAAGTTTTGAAAAACATGATGATGCAATTCACATGATGACATGGCAAGATGCAACACGCAAGCAAATGACATGGCAATGACAACGAATAACTGGAAGACACCTCGCGCAACGGTCTCGGGGCGTCACAGGTGCTCCCTGAACTGCCTCTCTGCTCTATAAATACCCCAATATTCCAGAAAACCTAGGGGAGTCACAAAAATCAATTCCAGCCGTCGCAGAGTCCGGAACCACCAGATCCAATCTAGGCACCATCACAGAGGGGTTCACCACTTCCATTGGTGCCTCTCCGATGATGCGTGAGTAGTTCTTTGTAGACCTTCAGGTCCGTAGTTAGTAGCTAGATGGCTTCCTCTCTCTCGTTTGATTCTCAATACAATGGTTTCTTGGAGATCCATCTGATGTAACTCTTTTTACGGTGTGTTTGTTGGGATCGTATGAACTTTGAGTTTATGATCAGATCTATCTTTTTATCCTTGAAAGTTATTTAAATCTTCTTTGAACTCTTATATGCATGATTGATTATAGCATCGTATTTCTTCTCTGATATTTGGGTTTTGTTTGGCGAACTTGATCTAATTATCTTGCAATGGGAAGAGGTGCTTTGTCGTAGTGGGTTCGATCTTACGGTCCTTGATCCCAGTGAAAGAAGGGGAACCGACACGTATGTATCGTTGCTACTAAGGTAAAACGATGGGGTCTATCTCTACATAGATAGATCTTTTCTACATCATGTCATCATTCTTATTGCATTACACCATTTCACCATGAACTTAATACACTAGATGCATGCTGGATAGTGGTCGGTGTGTGGAGTAATAGTAGTAGATGCAGGCAGGAGTCGGTCTACTAATCTTGGACGTGATGCCTATATAATGATCATTGCCTGGATATCATCATGATTATTTGAAGTTCTATCAATTGCCCAACAGTAATTTGTTTACCCACCGTTTGCTTTTTTTCTCGAGAGAAGCCACTAGTGAAACCTACGACCCCCGGATCTTTTCTTTAATATATTTGCCTTCACAATCTATTTTATTTGCCTTTTATTTTCAGATCTATTAAACCAAAAATATAAACATATCTTGCTGCAATTTATTCTTATTTATTTTATTTGGCGTTCGATCTATCAATCTACTACAATTTATTCACGTCTGTTTTGCCAATTTCTGGCACCGTTACCCGAAAGGGATTGACAACCCCTTTAATACGCCGGGTTGCGAGTAGTTGTTATTTGTGTGCAGGCGCCGTTTACGTGTTGTTGCTTGGTTCTCCTACTGGTTCGATAACCTTGGTCTCATCACTGAGGAAAATACCTACCGTCGCTGTGCTGCATGATGTCGGCTAGGACTACGTTGGTATTTCCCCAAAGAGAAAGGGATGATGCAGCACAGCGACGGCAGTTATTTACCTCAGTAAAGAAACCAAGGTTATCGAACCATTAGGATAACGAAGCAACACAACGTAAACATCCCCTGCACACAAATAACAACCACTCGCAACCTGACGTGTTAAAGGGGTTGTCAATCCCTTTCGGGTAACGGCGCCATAAATTGGCAAATGGACGTGAGATAAAATTGTAGATATTGATAGATCGAACGCCAAATAAAATAAATAAAAATAAATTGCAGCAAGGTATTTTTGTATTTTTGGTTTAATAGATCAGAAAATAAATGCAAAGGAAAAGTAGATCGCAAAGGCAAATATATGAGAAAGAGACCCGAGGCCGTAGGTTTCACTAGTGGCTTCTCTCGAGAAAAATAGCAAACGGTGGGTGAACAAATTACTGTTGGGCAATTGATAGAACTTGAAATAATCATGAAGATATCCAGGCAATGATCATTACATAGGCATCACGTCCAAGATTAGTAGACCGACTCCTGCCTGCATCTACTACTATTACTCCACACATCGACCGCTATCTAGCATGCATCTAGTGTATTAAGTTCATGGTGAAATGGAGTAATGCGATAAGAACGATGACATGATGTAGACAAGATCTATCTATGTAGAGATAGACCCCATCATTTTATCCTTAGTAGCAACGATACATACGTGTCGGTTCCCCTTCTGTCACTGGGATCAAGCACCGTAAGATCGAACCCACTACAAAGCACCTCCTCCCATTGTAAGATAAATAGATCAAGTTGGCCAAACAAAACCCAAATATCAGAGAAGAAATACGAGGCTATAAGAGATCATCCATAAAAGAGATCAAAGAAACTCAAATGGTTTCATGGATATAAAAAGATAGATCTGATCATAAACTCAAAGTTCATCCGATCCCAACAAACACACCGCAAAAAGAGCTACATCATATGGATCTCCAAGAGACCATTATATTGAGAATCAAACGAGAGATAGGAAGCCATCTAGCTACTAACTACGGACCCGAAGGTCTACAAAGAACTACTCACGCATCATCGGAGAGGCACCAATGGAGGTGGTGAACCCCATCCGAGATGGCGTCTAGATTGGATGTGGTGGTTTTGGACTCTTCGGCGGCTGGATCAATATTTCATCGACTCCCCTAGGGTTTTGAGAATATTGGGGTATTTATAGAGCAAAGAGGCGGTTCTGGGGGCACCCGAGGTGGGCACAACACACCAGGGCACGCCTGGGCCTCCTGGCATGCCCTGGTGGGCTGTGCTCTCCTCGGAGCACCCCCAGACACAGCCAGGGCCCATTAGGTGTCTTCTGGTCCATAAAAAATCTCCGTAAAGTTTCGTGGCATTTGGACTCCGTTTGGTATTAATTTTCTGCGATGTAAAAAACATGCAAAAAAACAACAACTGGCACTTGGCACTATGTCAATAGGTTAGTACCAAAAAATGATATAAAATGTCTATAAAATGATTATAAAACATCCAAGATGAATAATATAACAACATGGAACAATAAAAAATTATAGATACGTTGGAGACGTATCACTGCATCAACCCTTCCTCTTTGGGGAAATACCGACGTAGCTTCAAGCCGCATCACATCTTATTTTGCTTAGTATGGCGGTAGCATTATAAGATGACCCTCACTAAAAATTTCAAGGTATAAGTGTTCTCCCTGAGTATGCACCGTTGCGATAGTTCGTCGTGCTGAGACACCACGTGATGATCGGGTGTGATAAGCTCTACATTCACATACATCGGGTGCAAGACAGATTTGCACGTGCGGAATACTCGGGTTAAACTTGACGAGCCTATCATGTACAGACATGGCCACGGAACACTGGAGACCGACAGGTCGAATGTGAATCATATAGTAGATATGATCAACATAGAGATGTTCACCATTTAAAACTACTCCATCTCACGTGATGATCGGACATGTATTAGTTGATATGGATCACGTGATCATTTAGATGACTCGAGGGATGTCTATCTAAGTGGGAGTTCTTAAGTAATATGATTAATTCAACTTAATTTATCATGAACTTAGTCCTGATAGTATTAGCATGTCTATGTTGTAGATCAATAGCTTGCGTATAGCTCCCCTATTTTTTTGTTATGTTCCTAGAGAAAACTAAGTTGAAAGATGATAGTAGCAATGATGCGGACTGGGTCCATGATCTGAGGATTATCCATTGTTGCACAAAAGAATTATATCCTTGATGCACCGCTAGGTGACAGACCTATTGCAGCAACAGATGCAGACGTTATGAACGTTTGGCAAGCTCGATATGATGACTACTTGATAGTTTAGTGCACCATGCTTTAAGGCTTAGAACTGGGACTTCAAAAATGTTTTGAAACGCCATAGAGCATATTAGATGTTCCAAGAGATGAAAATGATATTTCAGACTCATGCCCATGTTAAGAGGTATGAGACCTCTGACAAGTACTTTGCCTAGGAGATGGAGGAGAATAGCTCAACTAGTGAGCATGTGCTCAGAATGTCTGGGTACTACAATCGCTCGAATCAAGTGGGAGTTAATCTTCCAGATAAGATAGTGATTGACATAGTTCTCTAGCCACTATCACCAAGTTACTAGAAATTCGTGGTGAACTATAATATGCAAGGGATGACGAAAAGGATTCCTGAGCTCTTCGCGATGCTAAAATCAGCGAAGATAAAAATCAAGAAATAGCATCAAATGTTGATGGTTAACAAGACCACTAGTTTCAAGAAAATGGGCAAGGGAAAGAAAGGAAACTTCAAGAAGAATGGCAAGTAAGTTGGCGCTCCCGGGAAGAAGCCCAAAGCTAGACCCAAGCCTGAGACTGAGTGCTTCTATTGCAAAGGGACTGGTCACTGGAAGCGGAACTACCCCAAATACATGGCGGATAAGAAGGATGGCAAAGTGAACAAAGGTATGTTTGATATAGATGTTACTGATGTGTACTTTACTAGTGTTCATAGTAGCCCCTGGGTATTTGATACCGGGTCGGTTGCTAAGATTAGTAACTCAAAATAGGAAATTACAAAATGAACAAAGACTAGTTGAGGGTGAGGTAACATGTGTGTTGGAAATGATTCCAAGGTTGATAAGATCAACATCGCATACTCCCTCTAGCTTTGGGATTAGTGTTGAAACTAAATAAATGTTATTTGATGTCTGCGTTGAGCATGAATATGATTGGATCACATTTATTGCAATACAATTATTCATTTAAGTCAGAGAATAATTGTTATTCTGTTTACATGAATAAAACCTTCTATGGTCATACACCCAATGTAAATGGTTTATTGAATCTCGATCGTAGTAATACACATATTCATAATATTGAAGCCACAAGATGCGAAGTTTATAATGATAGTGCAACATACTTGTGGCACTGCCGTTTTGGTCATATTGGTGTAAAGTACATGAAGAAACCCCATGCAGATGGGCTTTTGGAATCACTTGATACTTGCAAACCATGCCTCATGGGCAAGATGACTAAAACTCCGTTCTCCGGAACAATGAAGATGTATGCGGTCCGATGAGTGTTGAGGCTCGTGGTGGGTATCATTATTTTCTGACCTTCACAGATGATTTGAGAAGATATGGGTATATATACTTAATGAAACACAAGTTTGAAACATTTGAAAAGTTCAAAGAATTTTAGAGTGAAGTGGAAAATCATCGTAACAAGAAAATAAAGTTTCTACGATCTGATTGCGGAGGCAAATATTTGAGTTACGAGTTTGGTCTTCATTTCAATGTGGAATAGTTTCACAACTCACGCCACCTAGAACATGTAACGCCCACGATGCGGCTATATCTCCCACGTGTCGAGGCATGACTTAGAGGCATAACCGCATAGTGGTTTTGTCGCAAGAAGGGTCATCTTCACAAGATCCCATGTAATGAACAAGAAAGGGATAAACAGAGTTGGCCTACAATCGCCACTTCACACAATACAGAAATAAGCTCATACATCACCAAAGTACACTCATAGTCCGACTACGGACAACCAAAAGAAAAGAAGATAAACCCAACTGCTAGATCCCCGATCGTCCCAACTAGGCTCCACTACTGATCATCAGGAAACGACACATAGTAATGACCAAGGGGAAAGTTATAGGGGGGGGGGGTAAAATAAAGATGACCCTCGGGTTCGCGACCCCAAGGGAAAGTTATAGGTTGTTAGGAAAATGTAAAACCAAGGTTGGGCCTTGCTGGAGGAGTTTTATTCAAGGTGAACTATCAAGGGGGTCCCATAACCCCAACCGCATAAGGAATGCAAAATCAAGGAACATAACACCGGTATGACGGAAACTAGGGCGTCAAGAGTGGAACAAAACACCGAGCACAAGGACAAGCCTTCCACCCTTTGCCAAGTATATAGACGCATTAATTAAATAAGATATAAAGTGATATCCCAACATATCCATGTTCCAACATGGAACAACCTGCAAGGCACCTGCAACTAGCAACACTATAAGAGGGGCTGAGCAAAAGCCGTAACTTAGACAAACAATGATTTGCTAGGAAGGTGGGTTAGAGGCTTGACATGGCAATATGAGAGGCATGATAAACAAGTGGTAGGTAGCGTGACATACCGATAGAATGAACAACTAGCAAGCAAATATAGAAGTGATATCGAGGGTAATGATCATCTTGCCTGCAAAGTTCTCAGAGTTGTCAAAAGCTTGCTCCTCGTTAGCGTACTCAACAGGTTCCTCGTTCACGAACTCGTCTCCCGGCTCTACCCAAAACAAGAATACAAGCAACGGAACAACAATCAATCACAGTGCAATGCACAAGCAACATGATGCAATACATGGCATGGAACACTACTGCAGGATGGTCCAAACGTGATAGTCAAATCAGAGACCCTTCGACGAAACTGTGTGTGATGCCATAATCGCAAACGGTGGTGTAAAAAACCGTCAAAAAAGGTGCAAAACATTTGCGATGACAGATTCATCAAACATGGTTCAGAATTTAGTTGCGTGTGCGATGTAGGGCATACGGTTCAACTCAATGAAATGTTTGTGATGATGAGGCACAAAAGAAACGGGCAGCCAGATGAAGGCGTGTGCGATATACATCATATGGTTCACTGGGATGAACTGTGTGTGATTAGGCAACACAACGGATACAGTTCAACTGAACAAGATGTGTGTGATACGCGGCAAACAGGTACGTAATCTGAAATGTGTGCGAAGACCAATAATAACACAGACGATTGCTGCTAATAAGCCGTGTGAATTGCTCTATCTACAGTAGAATAACATGTATATATATAACTGAAATAAACATCGAATTACATAAGTTACTATACAGATCATTCGCATACACCTCAATAAACAATTGCATGCATTCTAAAGTAGGAGAAATGATTGTCTAGTCATCTACTTCTTGTGACGCTCTCGCCACTGCTATGTGGCTCGATCCCTCGTCTGGGTCAGGAAGAAGAGAATTCCTCATGTCAACGATCCGCCTGTACATCTCGTAGCTTGTGTACGCGTCCATGGCCACGTACTTAACATGTTGTTCGTCCAGTCTCTTATGCCACACACTGTGCCAGGCGTTCTTGTCATTATTGCTCTCTTGCTTGATCTTCGCGTAGTAGGGGTCGATGATGGCCGAGGTGAGGTTAACCATGGAGTTTCGTTTGCTTTTTTCGGTGCCCCAGACCTTGTAGTGGTGCTGGATGTTGACAAGATTCGGGCATTTCAAGTCCGAAACCTTGAGCGCTTTTAGATCATTGGTGGTGTCCACCGTAGCGAAACTGTAGTCGGAGGTCTTGATAAACCTGGAGAAATGCTCGCAAGGCCTTGTGGCAAGGTGGAAGTGGTAGACGAGGACGTCATGTTGCACTCACAACTGGGCGACGGCAACCTTCTGATCGTGCCCGGCACGACCGATGGTGTACTCGAGGTCGAAGCCGACCACTCGGTACTTGTCCTCGGCAAGGAACTACTCCATAGTTTGGATGGAGCTCTCCACCAAGACCGGATCGTTCGTGTACACCACCGAGAGGGCCTTCCCCCTCACGTGGGTGTCCACTATGTGATGCGTGGTGAACTGCCCGCCGTTGTCATCGTCGGCCGCTGGGAGCGCCATTGGAGCCACGGGGAGCGCCATTGGAACCGCTGGATGTCCTCTCTGCATGTGTCCTCGTGGGTGTGCTTATTGTGATGTGTGAGACGATAGATGAAGGTAAATGGTCGCAGGAATAAAAGGGGGTCGGGCAGCGTGGAATCTCGGTGCGTCCGCATGGCAGTTTTTGCAGCGGGTAACTGCATCGTCGCGCCGCGCCCGGCGCAACCGCTTGCACACGAACGTGTGAGATCGTGCGCCGGCCCAAAACACTGGTATCGCGCGTGAAGGGATGAGGGAAGAGCACTCGGAGGGACGCGAGAGCAGAGCGTGCACGGCGGGACGCGAGCAGAGCGCGCCGCGGCCGCCTGAACCGCAAGTAACCACACGCATGGAGCAGTTGAACACATAGCAAATGGTCGCCTACAAGTCGGCCGACAGTTGCGTCGCTGCGTTGAGAGCGGCCGTGTGGTACCATGATATGTCTCCAACATATCTATAATTTTTGATTGTTCCATGCTATTATATTATCAACCTTGGATGTTTTATATGCATTTATATGCTATTTTATATGATTTTTGGGACTAACCTATTAACCTAGAGCCCAGTGCCAGTTTCTATTTTTTCCTTGTTTTAGAGTATCGCAGAAAAGGAAAAGCAAACGGAGTCCAATTGACCTGAAACTTCACGAAACTTATTTTTGGACCAGAAGAAGCCCACGGAGTATCGGAGTTGGACCAGGAGAGTCCCGGGCTGCCCATGAGGGTGGGGGGCGCGCCCACCCCCCTAGACGCGCCCCCTACCTCGTGGACAGCCCGGAGGTCCACCGACGTACTTCTTCCTCCCATATATACCCATATACCCTAAAAACTTCGGGGAACACAATAGATCGGGAGTTCCGCCGCCAGAAGCCTCCGTAGCCACCGAAAACCAATCTAGACCCGTTCCGGCACCCTGCCGGAGGGGGGAATCCCTCTCTGGTGGCCATATTCATCATCCCGGTGCTCTCCATGACAAGGAGGGAGTAGTTCTCCCTCAGGGCTGAGGGTATGTACCAGTAGCTATGTGTTTGATCTCTCTCTCTCTCTCGTGTTCTTGAGGTGATACGATCTTGATGTATCGCGAGCTTTGCTATTATAGTTGGATCTTATGATGTTTCTCCCCCTCTACTCTCTGGTAGTGGATTGAGTTTTTCCCTTTGAGGTTCTCTTATCGGACTGAGTCTTTAAGGATTTGAGAACACTTGATGTATGTCTTGCGTGGGATACCTGTGGTGACAATGGGGTATTCTATGATCCACTTGATGTATGTTTTGGTGATCAACTTGCGGGTTCCGTGTGTTGGGGAACGTAGCATAAATTCAAAATTTTCCCACGTGTCGCCAAGATCTATCCATGGAGTCATCTAGCAACGAGGGAGGAGTGGATCTACATACCCTTGTAGATCGCGCGCGGAAGCGTTCAAGAGAACGGGGTTGATGGAGTCGCACTCGTCGTGATCCAAATCACCGATGATCCTAGCGCCGAACGGATGGCACCTCCACGTTCAACACACGTACGGAGCAGCGACGTCTCCTCCTTCTTGATCCAGCAAGGGGGGAGGAGAGGTTGATGGAGATCCAGCAGCACGACGGCGTGGTGGTGGAAGTAGCAAGATTCCAACAGGGCTTCCCCAAGCACTGCGGGAGGAGGGAGATGTGTCATGGGAGGGAGAGGGAGGCACCAGGGCTTAGGTTGGGCTGCCCTCCCTTCCCCCCACTATATATAGGGCCAAGGGAGAGGGGGGAGGCGCAGCCTTGGCCCTTCCTCCAAGGAAGGGTGCGGCCAGGGAGGAGTCCATCCTCCCCAAGGCACCTAGGAGGTGCCTTCCCCCTTTAGGACTCTTCCTTTCCCTCTTCTCTTGGCGCATGGGCCTCTTGGGGCTGGTGCCCTTGGCCCATATAGGCCAAGGCGCACCCCCTACAGCCCATGTGGCCCCCGGGGCAGGTGGCCCCACCCGGTGGACCCCCGGGACCCTTCCGGTGGTCCCGGTACAATACCGGTGACCCCGAAACTTGTCCCGATGGCCGAAATAGCACTTCCTATATATAATTCTTTACCTCCGGACCATTCTGGAACTCCTCGTGACGTCCGGGATCTCATCCGGGACTCCGAACAACTTTCGGGTTACCGCATACTAATATCTCTATAACCCTAGCGTCACCGAACCTTAAGTGTGTAGACCCTACGGGTTCGGGAGACATGCAGACATGACCGAGATGACTCTCCGGTCAATAACCAACAGCGGGATCTGGATACCCATGTTGGCTCCCACATGTTCCATGATGATCTTATCGGATGAACCACGATGTCGAGGATCCGATCAATCCCGTATTCAATCCCCTTTGTCTAGCGGTACGATACTTGCCCGAGATTCGATCGTCGGTATCCCGATACCTTGTTCAATCTCATTACCGGCAAGTCTCTTTACTCGTTCCGTAACACATCATCCCGTGATAAACTCCTTGATCACATTATGCACATTATGATGATGTCCTACCGAGTGGGCCCACAGATACCTCTCCGTTTACACGGAGTGACAAATCCCAGTCTCGATTCGTGCCAACCCAACAGACACTTTCGGAGATACCTGTAGTGTACCTTTATAGCCACCCAGTTACATTGTGACGTTTGGCACACCCAAAGCACTCCTACGATATCCAGGAGTTGCACAATCTTATGGTCTAAGGAAATGATACTTGACATTAGAAAAGCTTTAGCATACGAACTACATGATCTTGTGCTAGGCTTAGGATTGGGTCTTTGTCCATCACATCATTCTCCTAATGATGTGATCCCGTTATCAATGACATCCAATGTCCATGGTCAAGAAACCGTAACCATCTATTGATCAACGAGCTAGTCAACTAGAGGCTTACTAGGGACATGGTGTTGTCTATGTATCCACACATGTATTTGAGTTTCCTATCAATACAATTCTAGCATGGATAATAAACGATTATCATGAACAAGGAAATATAATAATAATCAATTTATTATTGCCTCTAGGGCATATTTCCAACAGTCTCCCACTTGCACTAGAGTCAATAATCCAGTTCACATCGCTATGTGACTAACACTCAAGGTCACATCCCCATGTGACTAACACCCAAAGAGTTTACTAGAGTCAATAATCTAGTTCACATTACCATGTGATTAACACTCGATGAGTTCTGGGTTTCATCATGTTATGCTTGTGAGAGATGTTATAGTCAACGGGTTTGAATCTTTCAGATCCATATGTACTTCTCAAATTTCTTATGTCATCTTGTAGATGCAACTACTATGCTACATTTGGAGCTATTCCAAATAACTGTTCTACTATACGAATCCAGTTTACTACTCAGAATAATCTGGATTAGTGTCAAAGTTTGCATCGGCGTAACCCTTTACGACGAACTCTTTTACCACCTCCATAATCGAGAAAATTCCTTAGTCCACTAGTTACTAAGGATAAATTTGACCGCTGTCCTGTGATCCATTCTTAGATCACTCTTGTACCCCTTGACTGACTCATGGCAAGGCACATTTCAGGTGCGGTACACATCATAGCATACTGTAGAGCCTATGACAAAAGCATAGGGGACGACCTTCGTCCTTCCTCTTTCTTCTGCCGTGGTCGAGCTTTAAGTCTTAACTTCATACCTTACAACTCAGGCAAGAACTCCTTCTTTGGCTAATCCATCTTGAACACCTTCAAGAACATGTCAAGGTATGTGCTCATTTGAAAGTACCATTAAGCGTTTTGATCTATCCTTATAGATCTTGATGCTCAATGTTCAAGTAGCTTAATCCAGGCTTTCCATTGAAAAACACTTTCCAAATAACCCTATATGCTTTCCAGAAATTCTACGTCATTTCTGAGCAACAATATGTCAACAACATATATTCATCAGAAATTCTATAGTGCTCCCACTCACTTCTTTGGAAATACAAGTTTCTCATAAACTTTGTATACACCCAAAATCTTTGATCATCTCATCAAAGCATACATTCCAACTCCGAGATGCTTACTCCAGTCCTCAGAAGGATTGCTGGAGCTTTGCATACTTATTAGCATCTTTCAGGATTGACAAAACCTTCCGGTTGTATCACATACAACCTTTCCTCAAGAATCGTAGAGGAAACAATGGTTTTTGGCATCCTATCTGCAAGATTTCACAAATAATGCAGTAACTGCTAATATAATTCCAACAGACTCTTAGCATCGCTACGAGTGAGAAAGTCTCATCGTAGTCAACTCCTTGAACTTGTCGGGAAACATCTTAACGACAAGTCGAGCTTTCTTAATGGTGATACCTACCATCATTGTCCGTCTTCCTTTTAAAATCCATATGTACCTAACAGCCTTACGACCATCAAGTAGTTCTCCCAAAGTCTACACTTTGTTTTTCATATATGGATCCTCTCTCGGATTATATGGCCTCGAGCCATTTTGGAATCCAGGCCCACCATCGCTTCTCCATAGCTCATAGGTTCATTGTTGTCTAGCAACATGACTTCCAAGACAGGTTTACGCACCACTCTAAAGTAGTACGCATCCTTGTCATCCTACGAGGTTTGGTAGTGACTTGATCTGAAGTTTCATGATCACTATCATAAGCTTCCATTTCAATTGGTGTAGGTGCCACAGGAACAACTTCCTGTGCCCTGCCACACACTAGTTGAAGAGACGGTTCAATAACCTCATCAAGTCTCCACTATCCTCCCACTCAATTCTTTTGAGAGAAACTTTTCCTCAAGAAAGGACCCGATTCTAGAAACAATCCCTTATTGCTTTCGGTTCTGAGACAGGAGGTATACCCAACTGTTTTGGGTGTCCTATGAAGATGCATTTATCCGCTTTGGGTTCGAGCTTATCAGCCTGAAACTTTTTCGCATAAGCGTCGCAGCCCCAAACTTTTAAGAAATGACAGCTTAGGTTTCTCTAAACCATAGTTCATACGGTGTCATCTCATCAGAATTACGTGGTGCCCTATTTAAAGTGAATGTGGTTGTCTCTAATGCCTAACCCATAAACTATCGTGGTAATTCGATAAGAGACATCATGGTATGCATCATATCCAATAGGGTGCAGTTATGATGTTCGGACACACCATCACACTATGGTGTTCCAGGCTGTATTAGTTGTGAAACAATTTCCACAATGTCTTAATTCTGTGCCAAACTCGTAATTCAGATATTCATCTCTATGATCATATCATAGATATTTTATCCTCTTGTCACGACGATCTTTCAACTTCACCCTGAAATTACTTGAACCTTTCAATAATTCAGACTCATGCTTCATCAAGTAAATATACTCAACATCTACTCAAATCATCTGTGAAGTAAGAACATAATGATATCCACTACATGCCTCAGCACTCATTGGATTGCACACATCAAAATGTATTACTTCCAACAAGTTGCTTTCTAGTTCCATTTTACTGAAAACGAGGCTTTCAGTCATCTTGCCCATGTGGTATGATTTGCATGTCTCAAGTGATTCAAAATCAAGTGAGTCCAAACGGTCCATTTGCATGGAGTTTCTTCATGCATATACACCAATAGACATGGTTCGCATGTCTCAAACCTTTCAAAACAAGTGAGCCCAAAGATCCATCAACATGGAGCTTCTTCATGCGTTTTATACCGATATGACTTATGTGGCAGTGCCACAAGTAGGTGGTACTATCATTACTATCTTTTGGCACGAACATGTGTATCACTACGATCGAGATTCAATGAACCATTCATTTTAGGTGCAAGACCATTGAAGGTATTATTCAAATAAACAGAGTAACCGTTATTCTCCTTAAATGAATAACCGTATTGCGATAGACATAATCCAATCATGTCTATGCTCAACGCAAACACCAATCTCGATGGTAGAGGGAGCGTGCGATGCTTGATCATATCAACATTGGAAACACTTCCAACACATATCGTCAGCTCACCTTTAGCTAGTCTCCGTTTATTCCGTAGCTTTTATTTCGAGTTACTAACACTTAGCAACCGAACCGGTATCTAATACCCTGGTGCTACTAGGAGTACTAGTAAAGTACACATCAACACAATGTATATCCAATATACTTCTATCGACCTTGCCAGCCTTCTTATCTACCAAGTATCTAGGGTAATTCTGCTCCAGTGGCTGTTCCCTTTATTACAGAAGCACTTAGTCTCGGGTTTGGGTTCAACCTTGGGTTTCTTCACTAGAGCAGCAGCTGATTTGCCGTTTCATGAAGCATCCCTTTTTTCCCTTGCCCTTCTTGAAACTAGTGGTTTCACCAACCATCAACAATTGATGCTCCTTATTGATCTCTACTTTTGTGGTGTCAAACATCGCGAATATCTCAAGGATCATCATATATGTCCTGATATATTATAGTTCATCACGAAGCTCAAGCAGCTTGGTGGTAATGACTTCGGAGAACCATCACTATTTCATCTGGAAGATCAACTCCCACTCGATTCAAGCGATTGTTGTACTCAGACAATCTGAGCACAAGTTCAACAATTGAGCTTTTCTCCCTTAGTTTGCAGGCTAAGAAAATCGTCGGAGGTCTTATACCTCTTGACGTGGGCACGAGCCTGAAATCCCAATTTCAGCCCTCGAAACATCTCATATGTTTCGCAACGTTTCAAAACGTCTTCGGTGCCTCAACTCTAAGCCGTTTAACTAAACTATCACGTAGTTATCAAAATGTGTATGTCAGATGTTCGCAATATCCATAGACAACGTTTGAGGTTCAGCACACTGAGCGGTGCATTAAGGACATAAGCCTTCTATGAAGCAATGAGGACAAACCTCAGTTTACGGACCTAGTCCGTATAATTGCTACTATCAACTTTCAACTAAATTTTCTCTAGGAACATATCTAAACAGTAGAACTGAAGCGCGAGCTACGACATAATTTGCGAAGACCTTTTGACTATTTTCAGGATAATTAAGTTCATCTTATGAACTCCCACTCAGATAGACATCCCTCTAGTCATCTAAGTGATTACATGATCCGAGTCAACTAGGCCGTGTCCGATCATCACGTGAGACGGACTAGTCAACATCGGTGAACATCTTCATGTTGATCGTATCTTCTATACGACTCATGCTCGACCTTTCGGTCTCTTGTGTTCCGAGGCCATGTCTGTACATGCTAGGTTCGTCAAGTCAACCTAAGTGTTTTGCATGTGTTCCGAGGCCATGTCTGTACATGCTAGGCTCGTCAACACCCGTTGTATTCGAACGTAAGAATCTATCACACCCGATCATCACATGGTGCTTCGAAACGACGAACTTTCGCAACGGTGCACAGTTAGGGGGAACACCTTCTTGAAATTTTAGTGAGGGATCATCTTATTTACTACCGTCGTTCTAAGCAAATAAGATGTATAAACATGATAAACATCACATGCAATCAAATAGTGACATGATATGGCCAATATCATATTGCTCCTTTTGATCTTCATCTTCGGGGCTCCATGATCATCATCGTCACCGGCATGACACCATGATCTCCATCATCGTGTCTCCATGAAGTTGCCTCGCCAACTATTACTTCTACTACTACAGCTAACGGTTAGCAATAAAGTAAAGTAATTATATGACGTTTATGTTGACACGCAGGTCGTAAATAAATTAGGACAACTCCTATGGCTCCTGCCGGTTGTCATACTCATCGACATGCAAGTCGTGATTCCTACTACAAGAACATGATCATCTCATACATCACATATATCATTCATCACATCCTTTGGCCATATCACATCACATAGCATACCCTGCAAAAACAAGTTAGATGTCCTCTAATTGTTGTTTGCATGTTTTACGTGGCTGCTATGGGTTTGTAGCAAGAACGTTTCTTACCTACGCAAAAACCACAACGTGATATGCCAATTGCTATTTACCCTTCATAAGGACCCTCTTCATCGAATCCGATCCGACTAAAGTGGGAGAGACAGACACCCGCTAGCCACCTTATGCAACTAGTGCATGTCAGTCGGTGGAACCAGTCTCACGTAAGAGTACGTGTAAGGTCGGTCCGGGCCGCTTCATCCCACAATGCCACCGAATCAAGATTGGACTAGTAACGGTAAGCATATTGAACAAAATCAACGCCCACAACTACTTTGTGTTCTACTCGTGCATAGAAACTACGCATAGACCTTGCTCATGATGCCACTGTTGGGGAACGTAGCATAAATTCAAAATTTTCCTACGTGTCACCAAGATCTATCCATGGAGTCATCTAGCAACGAGGGAGGAGTGGATCTACATACCCCTGTAGATCGTGCGCGGAAGCGTTCAAGAGAATGGGGTTGATGGAGTCGTACTCGTCGTGATCCAAATCACCGATGATCCTAGCGCCGAACGGACGACACCTCCGCGTTCAACACACGTACGGAGCAGTGACGTCTCCTCCTTCTTGATCCAGCAAGGGGGAGGAGAGGTTGATGGAGATCCAGCAGCACGACGGCGTGGTGGTGGAAGTAGCGGGATTCCAACAGGGCTTCGCCAAGCGCTGCGGGAGGAGGGAGATGTGTCATGGGAGGGAGAGGGAGGCGCCAGGGCTTAGGTTGGGCTGCCCTCCCTTCCCCCCACTATATATAGGGCCAAGGGAGAGGGGGGAGGCGCAGCCTTGGCCCTTCCTCCAAGGAAGGGTGCGGCCAGGGAGGAGTCCATCCTCCCCAATGCACCTAGGAGGTGCCTTCCCCCTTTAGGACTCTTCCTTTCCCTCTTCTCTTGGCGCATGGGCCTCTTGGGGCTGGTGCCCTTGGCCCATATAGGCCAAGGCGCACCCCCTACAGCCCATGTGGCCCCCGGGGCAGGTGGCCCCACCCGGTGGACCCCCGGGACCCTTCCGGTGGTCCCGGTACAATATCGGTGACCCCGAAACTTGTCCCGATGGCCGAAATAGCACTTCCTATATATAATTCTTTACCTCCGGACCATTCCGGAACTCCTCGTGACGTCCGAGATCTCATCCGGGACTCCGAACAACTTTTGGGTTACCACATACTAATATCTCTATAACCCTAGCGTCACCGAACCTTAAGTGTGTAGACCCTACGGGTTCGGGAGACATGCAGACATGACCGAGATGACTCTCCGGTCAATAACCAACAGCGGGATCTGGATACCCATGTTGGCTCCCACATGTTCCACGATGATCTCATCGGATGAACCAAGATGTCGAGGATCCGATCAATCCCGTATTCAATCCCCTTTGTCTAGCGGTACGATACTTGCCCGAGATTCGATCGTCGGTATCCCGATACCTTGTTCAATCTCGTTACCGACAAGTCTCTTTACTCGTTTCGTAACACATCATCCCGTGATAAACTCCTTGATCACATTGTGCACATTATGATGATGTCCTACCGAGTGGGCCCAGAGATACCTCTCCGTTTACACGGAGTGACAAATCCCAGTCTCGATTCGTGCCAACCCAACAGACACTTTCGGAGATACCTGTAGTGTACCTTTATAGCCACCCAGTTACGTTATGACGTTTGGCACACCCAAAGCACTCCTACGGTATCCGGGAGTTGCACAATCCCATGGTCTAAGGAAATGATACTTGACATTAGAAAAGCTTTAGCATACGAACTACATGATCTTGTGCTAGGCTTAGGATTGGGTCTTTGTCCATCACATCATTCTCCTAATGATGTGATCCCGTTATCAATGACATCCAATGTCCATGGTCAGGAAACCGTAACCATCTATTGATCAACGAGCTAGTCAACTAGAGGCTTACTAGGGACATGGTGTTGTCTATGTATCCACACATGTATTTGAGTTTCCTATCAATACAATTCTAGCACTGATAATAAACGATTATCATGAACAAGGAAATATAATAATAATCAATTTATTATTGCCTCTAGGGCATATTTCCAACACCGTGACCTTGGGAATCTATGCATAGGGGTTGGCACACGTTTTCGTCTTAAATCTCCGGTAGAAACTTTGGGGCACTCTTTGAGGTTCTATGTGTTGGTTGAATAGATGAATCTGAGATTGTGTGATACATATCGTATAATCAAACCCATGGATACTTGAGGTGACATTGTAGTATCTAGGTGACATTAGGGTTTTGGTTGATTTGTGTCTTAAGGTGTTATTCTACTACGAACTCTAGGGCTGTTTGTGACACTTATAGGAATAGCCCAACGTATTGATTGGAAAGAATAACTTTGAGGTGGTTTCGTACCCTACCATAATCTCCTCGTTTGTTCTCCGCTATTAGTGACTTTGGAGTGACTCTTTGTTGCATGTTGAGGGATAGTTATATGATTCAATTATGTTATTATTGTTGAGGGAACTTGCACTAGTGAAAGTATGAACCCTAGGCCTTGTTTCAACACATTGCAATACCGTTTGTGCTCACTTTTATCATTAGTTACCTTGCTGGTTTTATATTTTCAGATTACAAAAACATTTATCTACCATCCATATACCACTTGTATCACCATCTCTTCGCCGAACTGGTGCACCTATACAATTTACCATTGTATTGGGTGTGTTGGGGACACAAGAGACTCTTTGTTATTTGGTTGCATGGTTGCTTGAGAGAGACCATCTTCATCCTACGCCTCCTATGGATTGATAAACCTCTGCACTTGAGGGAAATTTGCTACTGTCCTACAAACCTCTGCACTTGCAGGCCCAACAACGTCTACAAGAAGAAGGTTGTGTAGTAGACATCATACCACCTCCATCTAGTCTATAGTCTCCTTTATATTCCGTGTCATACCTTGCCCTCAAATTTAACCAACAAAATATTAATGCATGTTTTAAAAATTATATAATTGTAAACTATGTTCAAATACAAATCCAACTATGTAATCTTTGGTGACATGCATTCGTATTTTATTAGTTAAATCATACTTATAAACCAGGACGGTGGTATAGTAGGTAATTAAATCGCAAACGTTTTTTATTAACTGTATGTGTATGTGGCCTTTCGTCCTCCTCTCGCACGTCTTAGCACCCCGCTGCCACAGACGGCTTACAGCGCAAACTTGTGTAGCGCGTGGGGGCGTTCTTTTTGCCAAACGGTGGCGCCAATGTATAGTCGGTGAGCCCGTTCCTGCGCAACCTCGCAGGTTCTTGTGCAAGCTTCCCGCCCGACACGGTGAAATCCCCCAAAATCCCAATGCTTACCAGCTAGCTATAAAAACCCTCACGGCCATCGAGTCCTGCGTCGCATTTTCCCCTCCATCCCTGTAGCTTATCTTGTCTGCTTTTCCCACATTCGCCAATGGCACCGGTCTGTCGTTGTCGCTCAGCCACTCCGCCTTCATGAAAGAACAACTCCAACTGGGAGGCTACACTACGGCGGCGGCGCAGTCCCCGGCGTAGTGTAGTGCGCGTGGCGTCCCTGTTGGGTGTGCGCGGAACACCCACCACACGCTCTGCCGCCGGTGCCCGTTGGCAGCTGTTGCCAGCCGCCGTTGCCCGTTGGCAGCTATTGCCAGCCGCCGTTGCCGCCACACCACCATCGAAAGCCAGGGCCATCGCCCGCTCCGTCGCTGCGGCCCAAAGGCGGGAGATGGCCGTCGTGGCCGCCACCCCACAGCCGGCCACTATGGCCATCACCCGCTCCACCACCATGGCCCGAAGGCGGGAGGTGGTGGTCGTGGCCGCCACCCCGTCATCTGCCGCCGTGGCCACCGGCCCACCGTCGACCCGTCGGGGTCATCACCCGCTCCACCATCATCACCTGAAGGCGACAGGAGGTGGTGGATGCCCACACGTGCGACATCGACCTTGCGCGCTACACCGAGTTCCCGCGGTAGGAGGAAGAGCGCCTCGTCGAGCACGCAAAGAGCCTTACCGCCACAGTGGTAGCGGCACATGCCACCTCAGAGGCGAGGAAGATCTGCGAGGAGAACCACCACTTCGAGAGGAGTCGTCTGGAGCGGCAGATGGTGTTTGAGGCGAGCGTCGCTGAAGCTGCATTAGCGCAGGCACCGCATTATGGTTGCCCAGCTCGTCGGTAGGCTCCTCCTCCTCCACCTCTTACTGAGCGCGCTCGGCAGAGGAGAGGCAACCAGAAGTAGTACAGTGCCCCTCTGCAGTAGTAGTAGTATTTAGGGGCTATTTTGTTCAGTTCATCTGACTATAGATGTGGGTGAACTGTACAATGTACTTAAAATTATCTAGTATATATAGTTGAACTAGCTATTTCAGTATGTGGTTGGCAATAATTGGAGAAAAGTTTGGTCAGTTCAGCTGTCGAGTTGAACTGTTTGTATAAATTAAGAACGTCTGCTTAATCTATGAATGGAATCTATGCTTAATTACTGAATTTTAGTTGCAAAAATTAGATACTGCTAGTGATTTTTAGCTTCATATTTTGATAAATCACGGTGTTATAAGGATTGACAAATCTTACCAAATTGTTTGTACGTGGTTCCACATGGGTCATCCAAAACAACCATTTTCGTTGAAGGGATGCACAAATCCTACGCTGCACTTACTTTGCATACGGGTGTTCTATCTAAAACGTTTGCGATCAAGAGCTGCAGAAATCCTGCTCGGCACATTTTCTCTTGGCTTCCAGGGGAAGCTGTCGGTTTGCATACAGGTGTTCTAACAAAAACATTTGCGATGAGTGTTTTATAGTTAAAAAGCAAATTAAACTGCGGCTTGGGCGCCATTAATGGAGAGGATGCGAGCAAGGCGTGCGGCCATGGAAGTCAAAGGGCTCGTTTCCCAGTGAGCCTATGCAGCGTACACCTCACACACTTCCCGGTGAGCCTACACACTCAAGGACAGCTTGCACGCCTCTCGGTCAGCTTGCGCACTGGACGGCGCTCGCATGCCTCCCGTTCAGTCAAGGTCAAGCAGCTGTCCGCACGGCACCTCCTACAGCCATTAAAACCAAGACACGTGGCATCACGTGAATGGTTAACAAAATTTGGATTTACTAGAATTTAAAAACCAGGCATCTCAATGTTTTGCCAGCAATCAACGGTGCTCTGGTGTTTGAAATTCATTCCCATTTTTGCATGGGACCTAAGCATGCACCCAAGGACACATATTTGATTTTTCAACCAATTTATATGCACTGGAGCATGTGCATGTAGTTCAAATTTTAATTATGCACATAAATGCATTGAAAACTCAGTTAATGCATAAAAATGTCCAAACGAACCCCGAAAAATCACAAAAATTCACACAACACTCTTGTTGTTCCATGTTGACACGATAAAAAAATTTGACAACAATAAGAGGCAATGGGTATCGTTTCGTCCACAAAGGTGGGACATTCCCTTCGGAAAACCATCATGCTTGTTGTGAGAAACTTCGATTTGTGAGAAGCATATACCCAAACCTGCCCCAAGTGGGACAAAATTTGTACCACGGCATGTTGATGCCGCTCCATGTTAGCATGCCAGGTTTCATGAATTTCAGACGAGTTTTGGATTTACTAGAATTTAAAGACCATGCATCTCAATGTTCTGCCAACAATCAACGGTGCCCCGGTGTTTGAAATTCGTTCCCATTTCTTGCATGGGACCTAAGCATGCACCCAAGGACACAAATTTGATTTTTCAACCAATTTATATGCACTGGAGCATGTGCATGTAGTTCAAATTTTAACTATGCACATAAATGCATTGAAAACTCACTTAATGCATAAAAATGTCCAAACGAACCCCAACAAATCACAAAAATCACACAACACTCCTGTTGTTCTATGTTGACACGAGAAAAAATTGAAAGCAATAAGAGGCAATGGATATCGTTTTGTCCACAAAGGTGGGACGTTCCCTACCGAAAATCATCATGCTTGTTGTGAGAAGCTCTGGTTTGTGAGAAGCATATACCCAAACCTGCCCCAAATGGGACAAAATTTGTACCACGGCATGTTGATGCCGCTCCATGATAGCATGCCAAGTTTCATGAATTTCAGACGAGTTTTGGATATACTAGAATTTAAAAACCATGCATCTCAATGTTTTGCCGG
Organism: Triticum dicoccoides; assembly: GCF_002162155.2. NCBI lineage: Eukaryota > Viridiplantae > Streptophyta > Magnoliopsida > Poales > Poaceae > Triticum > Triticum dicoccoides. The sequence continues at coordinate 576,989,756 of NC_041392.1, forward strand.
CAATCAATGGTTCCCCGGTGTTTGAAATTCATTCCCATTGCTTGCATGGCACCTAAGCATGCACCCAAGGACACATATTTGATTTTTCAACCAATTTATATGCACTGGAGCATGTGCATATAGTTCAAATTTGAATTATGCACATAGATGCATTGAAAACTCAGTTAATGCATTAAAATGTCCAAACGAACCCGGAAAAATCACAAAAATTCACACAACACTCCTGTTGTTCTATGCTGACACGAGAAAAAAAATTGAAAGCAATAAGAGGCAATGGATATCGTTTCGTCCCCAAAGGTGGGACGTTCCCTACCGAAAACCATCATGCTTGTTATGAGAAGCTCCAGTTTGTGAGAAGCATATACCCAAATCTGCCCCAAATGGGACAAAAATTGTACCACGGCATGTTGATGCCGCTCCATGATAGCATGCCAACTTTCATGAATTTCAGACGTGTTTTGGATTTACTAGAATTTAAAAACCATGCATCTCAATGTTTTGCCGGCAATCAACGATGTCTCGGTGTTTGAAATTCATTCCCATTTCTTGCATGGCACCTAAGCATGCACCCAAGGACACATATTTGATTTTTCAACCAATTTATATGCACTGGAGCATGTGAATGTAGTTCAAATTTGAATTATGCACATAAATGCATTGAAAACTCAGTTAATGCATTAAAATGTCCAAACGAACCCGAAAAAATCACAAAAATTCACACAACACTCCTGTTGTTCTATGTTGACACGAGAAAAAAAATTGAAAGCAATAAGAGGCAATGGATATCATTTCGTCCCCAAAGGTGGGACGTTCCCTACCGAAAACCATCATGCTTGTTGTGAGAAGCTCCAGTTTGTGAGAAGCATATACCCAAACCTGCCCCAAATGGGACAAAAATTGCACCACGGCATGTTGATGCCGCTCCATGATAGCATGTCAAGTTTCATGAATTTGAGACGAGTTTTGGATTTACTAGAATTTAAAAACCAGGCATCTCAATGTTTTGCCGGCAATCAACGGTGCCCCGGTGTTTCAAATTCATTCCCATTTCTAGCATGGGACCTAAGCATACACCTGAGGACACAAATTTCATTTTTCAACCAATTTATATGCACTGGAGCATGTGCATGTAGTTCAAATTTGAATTATGTACATAAAATGCATTGAAAACTCAGTTAAATGCAAAAAATGTCCAAACGAACCCCGAAAAATCACAAAAATCACACAACACTCCTGTTGTTCTATGTTGACACGAGATTTTTTTTGAAAGAAATAAGATGCAATGGATATCGTTTCGTCCACAAAGGTGGGACGTTCCCTACCAAAAACCATCATGCTTGTTGTGAGAAGCTCTAGTTTGTGAGAAACATATACCCAAACCTGCCCCAAATGGGACAAAATTTGTTGTACAGCATGTTGATGCCGCTCCATGATAGCATACCAAGTTTCATGAATTCCAGACGAGTTTTGGATTTACTAGAATTTAAAAACCATGCATCTCAATGTTTTGCCGGCAATCAACGGTGCTCTGGTGTTTGAAATTCATTCCCATTTCTTGCATGGGACCTAAGCATGCACCCAAGGACACATATTTGATTTTTCAACCAATTTATATGCATTGGAGCATGTGCATGTAGTTCAAATTCGAATTATTCACATAAAATGCATTGAAAACTCAGTTAATGCATAAAAATGTCCAAACAAACCCCGAAAAATCACACAACACTCCTGTTGTTCTATGTTGACACGAGAAAAAAAATTTGAAAGCAATAAGAGGCAATGGATATCGTTTCGTCCCCAAAGGTGGGACGTTCCCTACCAAAAACCATCATGCTTGTTGTGAGAAACTCTGGTTTGTGAGAAGCATATACCCAAACCTTCCCCAAATGGGACAAAATTTGTACCACGGCATGTTGATGCCGCCCCATGATAACATGCCAAGTTTCATGAATTTCAGACGAGTTTTGGATTTACTAGGATTTAAAAACAAGGCATCTCAATGTTTTGCTGGCAATCAACAGTGCCCTGGTGTTTGAAATTCATTCCCATTTCTTGCATGGGACCTAAGCATGGACCCAAGGACACATATTTGATTTTTCAATCAATTTATATGCATTGGAGCATGTGCATGTAGTTCAAATTTGAATTGTTCACCTGAAATGGCTAGAAAACCAATTTAATGTATAAAATGTTCAAACGAACCCTGAATAATTCCAATTCTTTTACGACACACATATAGTTGCATGTTCACTCCAGATAAAAGGTCTAGCAATTCAAACACCATCCATTCCCGTTGTGACCCCGTTATGTAATTCAAATCAAGATGAAAAATCAAGTAAATCGCACACAGTTTATTATTAGCAACCGTGTGAGATGTAGTACAAAATATCATGGAGCACCGTGATGTCTACTACACAACCTTCTTCCTGTAGATGTTGTTGGGCCTCCAAGTGCAGAGGTTTGTAGGACAGTAGCAAATTTCCCTCAAGTGGATGACCTAAGGTTTATCAATCCGTAGGAGGCGTAGGATGAAGATGGTCTCTCTCAAGCAACCCTGCAACCAAATAACAAAGAGTCTCTTGTGTCCCCAACACACCCAATACAATGGTAAATTGTATAGGTGCACTAGTTCGGCGAAGAGATGGTGATACAAGTGGTATATGGACAGTAGATAAAGGTATTTGTAATCTGAAAATAATAAAAACAGCAAGGTAACGAATGGTAAAAGTGAGCGTAAACAGTATTGCAATGCCAGGAAACAAGGCCTAGGGTTCATACTTTCACTAGTGCAAGTCCTCTCAACAATACTAACATAATTGAATCATAAAACTATCCCTCAACATGCAACAAAGAGTCACTCCAAAGTCACTAATAGTGGAGAACAAACGAAGAGATTATGGTACGGTACGAAACCACCTCAAAGTAATTCTTTCCAATCAATCCGTTGGGCTATTCCTATAAGTGTCACAAATAGCCCTAGAGTTCGTACTAGAATAACACCTTAAGACACAAATCAACCAAAACCCTAATGTCACCTAGATACTCCAATGTCACCCCAAGTATCTGTGGGTATGATTATACGATATGCATCACACAATCTCAGATTCATCTATTCAACCAACACATAGAACCTCAAAGAGTGCCCCAAAGTTCTACCGGAGAATCACGACGAAAACATGTGCCAACCCCTATGCATAGGTTCATGGGCAGAACCCGCAAGTTGATCACCAAAACATACATCAAGTGAATCACGTGGTATCCCATTGTCACCACAGATACGCACAACAAGACATACATCAAGTGTTCTCAAATCTTTAAAGACTCAATCCGATAAGATAACTCCAAAGGGTAAACTCAATTCATTACAAGAGAGTAGAGGGGGAGGAGAAACATAAGATCCAACTATAATAGCAAAGCTCACGATACATCAAGATCGTATCATCTCAAGAACACGAGAGAGAGAGAGAGATCAAACACATAGCTTCTGGTACATACCCTCAGCCCCAAGGGAGAACTACTCCCTCCTCGTCATGGAGAGCACCAGGATGATGAAGATGGCCACCGGAGAGGGATTGCCCCCTCCGGCAGGGTGCCGGAACGGGTCTATATTGGTTTTCGGTGGCTACGGAGGCTTCTGGCGGCCGAACTCCCGATCTAATCTCTGTTCTGGAAGTTTTAGAATACGTGGGTATGTATGGGTGAAAGGAGTACGTCGGTGGACCGAAGGGGGGGCCACGAGGCAGGGGGGCGTGCCCCAGGGGGTGGGCGCGCCCTACCCTCGTGAGCTCCTCCTTCATCTTCTGACGCAGGGTCCAAGTCTATCCGGTTGGTTTCCTTCCAAAAATAACTTCTCGAGTTGATTTCGTTCCATTTCGACTCCGTTTGATACTCCTTTTCTTCGAAACACTGAAATAGGCATAAAACATCATATCTGGGCTGGGCCTCCGGTTAATAGATTAGTCCCAAAAATAATATAAAAGTGGAAAATAAAGCCCAATATTGCCCAAAACAGTAGATAGTATAGAATGGAGCAATCAAAAATTATAGATACGTTGGAGACGTATCAAGCATCCCCAAGCTTAATTCCTGCTCGTCCTCGAGTAGGTAAATGATAAAAAGATAATTTTTGATGTGGAATGCTAGTTGGCATAATTTCAATGTAATTCTTCTTACTTGTGATATGAATATTCAGATCCGAAAGATTCAAGACAAAAGTTCATATTGACATAGAAATAATAATACTTCAAGCATACTAACTAAGCAATTGTGTCTCTTCAAAATAACATGGCCAAAGAAAGTAATCCCTACAAAATCATATAGTCCGGCTATGCTCTATCTTCACCACACAAAATATTTAAATCATGCACAACCCCGATGACAAGCCAAGTAATTGTTTCATACTTTTAATGTTCTCAAACTTTTTTCAATCTTCACGCAATACATGAGCGTGAGCCATGGACATAGCACTATAGGTGGAATAGAGTGGTGGTTGTGGAGAAGACAAAAAGGGGGAAGATAGTCTCACATCAACTAGGCGTATCAACGGGCTATGGAGATGCCCATCAATAGATATCAATGTGAGTGAGTAGGGATTGCCATGCAACGGATGCACTAGAGCTATAAGTGTATGAAAGCTCAACAAAAGAAACTAGTGGGTGTGCATCCAACTCGCTTGCTCACGAAGACCTAGGGCATTTTGAGGAAGCCCATCATTGGAATATACAAGCCAAGTTCTATAATGAAAGATTCTCACTAGTATATGAAAGTGACAACATAGGAGACTCTCTATCATGAAGATCATGGTGCTACTTTGAAGCACAAGTGTGGTAAAAGGATAGTAGCATTGCCCCTTCTCTCTTTTTCTCTCATTTTTTTATTTTTTTGGGCCTTATCTTTTTTATGGCCTCTTTTTTTTTATTTGGGCTTCTTTGGCCTCTTTTACTTATTTATTTTCGTCCAGAGTCTTATCCCGACTTATGGGGGAATCATAGTCTCCATCATCCTTTCCTCACTGGGACAATGCTCTAATAATGATGATCATCACACTTTTATTTACTTACAACTCAAGAATTACAACTCGATACTTAGAACAAGATATGACTCTATATGAATGCTTCCGGCGGTGTACCGGGATGTGCAATGACTCATGAGTGACATGTATGGAAGAATTATGAACGGTGGCTTTGCCACAAATACGATGTCAACTACATGATCATGCAAAGCAATATGACAATGATGAAGCGTATCATAATAACGGAACTGTGGAAAGTTGCATGGCAATATATCTCAGAATGGCTATGGAAATGCCATGATAGGTAGGTATGGTGGCTGTTTTGAGGAAGGATATGGTTGGTGTATGATACCGTGTAACATCCCAAATTTGCAATTTGGAATGTTATACACTAGATCATCATGCATATCATATTTTCTTGCATTTTGCCCGATCCTAGAAATTCCACGCAACTCAAGGACCTTCGGAGAGAGTTGGAGATTTCGTTATTTTCATATTTGAGAGTTTTCTCAAATTTTGAAAAGAGGATCATTTGATTTATTTATTTCATCTTCAATAATTTTTCCGATATCAAAAATATAAGAGAGGGAATAATATGACTTTCCCAAATTCAGGAAAAAATGAAGATTTAATAAATAGATCAATTTTGGTTTTGCCGGAGTTTTGTTTGCGTTTTATTTGGATAGGGAAAAATGCGCTTTTTGCATTTTAGGTCCGGAGTAAAGTTCATTTTGTTCGACTCATTTTTAGGAGTCGGGGAAAATTTACTTTAGAATTTTTGGAGCCCGTTTAGATTTTCTTTTCTTTTGTTTTTCTGCGCGCGTAACCGTTTAAAAAAAACTCCCGCAGGCCAGCCGGGCCAAAGGCCCAGCCAGCCCCAGCCCCCAGCGCGCGCGCCAGCGCCAGGCGAGGCAGCCGCCGCCTCTTGCCTCTTAGCCGAGTCCTAGTTGGACTCTAGGCTAGCCCTCTTTCCTTTGTTTCATTTTCCTTTTTCCTACTCTTTTTCTTGCCCCCTACCCCAAGTAAACCCCCCTCACCTATATAAATACCAACACCCCCCCTCTCCTCACATCAAAATCCCAAGCCCTCTCCTCCTAAGTCGCAGCAAGCAGCAGCGCGCAGCCCCAAGCCGCCGCCGCCTTAGCCGCTCCCACACCCGCGCCGCGCCCCATGTCGCCGCCGCCGCCGCCCCAAGTCGTCGCCGCCGCCACCCAAAGTCGCCGCCGCCACCGCCTTACACCGCCCCTCGCCGGAGACCTCGCCGGAGGTTGCCCCGCGTCTCTTTTCCTCGGATCGTTTTCTTCTAATCGTTCCGATTCTTTTCTTCTCTTCCGATTCGTTTTCTTTCCGGTTCTTCTCTAAACCGTTCCGGTTTTCTAGATCGGTTTTTGTTTCGGTTTTCTTCCAAAACCCTAGATCGGATTTGTTTTCTTTTCCAATTTAGTTGCCTTTGGACCGTTCGCCGGACCGTTCGTCCTAACGAACGTGATCACTGGATTCTTCTAGGTTAACGAACGTCCGTTCGTTTAACCGTTCTTCTTTTTCTTTTCATCGGATTTATTCCGCGATCGTGATCTCAGATCCGATCTTCGTTCTAGTTTATCTTCTCGCTCGTTTATCGGAATCAGGTGATTCAAGCGCCTGGAGTTTCGTTTCAAAACCGCCGTTCCGTCTAATCAACTTAAACAAGTTTTTCCCCGGTAAATTTGACCTAGTTTCAACTTGCTAGAACCGAGTTGTTTTCTTCCGCCGTTTGTTTTCCGTTTCTTTGTTCGGTTCGTTCTTTCTTTGCAACCGGAGTTCTTAAATTGAACTTTCTGGTTCGTTCTCTTGTTCGAGTTTTACCTGTGCATTAGATGAGTACTTATTGCATGCTTGTTGTTTGTCTGCGATAGATCACCCGGATTGCGCCGCTTGTTACTTCGAAACCCTAGGACTCGTGGATCATCAGCAAGGCAAGTAACACTTTGATCATACCTTTTCTACAACCCATGTTTTATTGCATTAGATCAATCCTCTCACATTGCATGATTAGGATCTAATTAATTTGTGGGATGGGAAGTAGATGAGGTAGTACCTATTACCTGTATTATTATGAAACCTTTGGGAGTTACTTCTACGTTTGCTTATTATGCCATGCTATGCTAGTAGACGTGGATTGGGTGAGTGATATCCATGACAGATGTGAGTTGATAATTTTAATGGTTCATCTAAGGTGGCAACTTAAACACACATCTGGGTGGATTGAGGCACCTGATGTCTATCAGGACTTGCCTGTTTTTTTCGAACCGCCACCCAGGCTCAAAGGGATCATAAGATCTTTCATGCTAGAAACTTCCGTGTGCAGCCACAAGCCATTATGGGCTCTGGCATAGTTGACTAAGTTGTGCGAACTCTTACAGTGGTAGACTAGCAGATGTAGGGGATGTAGGTGTACCGGTCTACCCGATCGTAAGGTGCTAGCGCTTCTGAAAGGCTATGTCTCGGTCATCCGTCTTCTCAAACACCATGTAGTGCGAGAAACCAAACGGAGGCGATCGAGTCTTGTGGGGAAAAGTGCGCAAACCTCTGCAGAGTGTACAAACTAATCATGATTAGCCGTGTCCCCGGTTATGGACAACTTGAGTATCTAGTACTTGAATATCATGTGAATCTCATCATGTTACTTCTAATTAATGTTGTTGGGTTTTAATTGTTCACTTAATTGGGATTGAGAATGCTGTCAACCATTCTCAATGTTTCACAACCACCATGATAGTTAAATAAATTATTTCCTTTGCAGTAGGGAAAAACTAGCTTTACGCAAAACTATAACCATAGAGCTTTCCACCAGCCACATATGCATATAGTATAGCTGTTTCATTCCATTACTCTCTATGTGTTACATTGCCAGCATATTCCATGTGCTGACCCATTTTCGGGCTGCAACTTTCATGTTGCAGACTTTTCAGACAACGAGTAAGGTGCTTTTAGGTCGTGGTTCTATACTCAGTGATGCCATTGGAGTTGGTGGACCCATCTATCTTCCAAGTCTTCCGCTGGTATCGACCCTAGATGGTCTTAAGCCATATTTATTGTAATAAGTTCTCTTTTGAGACAACGATGTAATAAGTGTGTGATTGCCACTCTGCTATAAATCCTTCGATGTACTGTGTGGTGTCAGCATTACTGATCCAGGGATGACACCCGAGCACAGTAGACTTGATCCATTCGGGTCGGGTCGCCACATACCGGCGAGAGGTGCGCAGTACTAGAGAGGCTAGCAAAGGTGGAAGGGTGAGAGTGCGTATAATGCATGGACTCAACATTAGTCATAAAGAACTCACATACTTATTGCAAAAATCTATTAGTTATCAAAACAAAGTATTACGCGCATGCTCCTAGGGGGATAGATTGGTAGGAAAAGACCATCACTCGTCCCCGACCGCCACTCACAAGGAAGGCAATCAATAAATAAATCATGCTCCGACTTCATCACATAACAGTTCACCATACGTGCATGCTACGGGAATCACAAACTTCAACACAAGTATTTCTCAAATTCACAACTACTCAACTAGCATGACTCTAATATTACCATCCTCATATCTCAAAACAATCATCAAGTATCAAACTTCTCTTACTATTCAACACACTCATAAGAGAATTTTATTATTAATCTTGTATACCTAGCATATTAGGATTTTAAGAAAATTACCATGCTATTTAAGACTCTCAAAATAAAATAAGTGAAGCATGAGAGTTCATCTATTTCTTCAAAATAAAACCACCACCGTGCTCTAAAAGATATAAGTGAATCACTAGAGCAACAACAAACTACTCCAAAGGATATAAGTGAAGATCAATGAGTAGTCGAATAATTATGAAACTATGTGAAGACTCTCTAACATTTAATAATTTCAGATCTTGATACTTTATTCAAACAGCAAGAAAAGCAAAATAAAATGACATCTAAGAATAGCAAACATCATGTGAAGAAGCAAAAACTTAGGATCAACCGATACTAACCGATAATTGTTGAAGAAGAAAGGTGGGATGCCAACCGGGGCATCCACAAGCTTAGATGCTTGAGACTTCTTGAAATATTATCTTGGGATGCCTTGGGAATCCCCAATCTTGAGCTTTTGTGTCTCCTTAATTCCTCTCATATTACGGTCTCCCTAAATCTCAGAAGCTTCATCCACACAAAACTCAACAAGGACTCGTGAGATAAGTTAGTATAAACCATTGCAAAAACCTTATCATACTCTACTATAGCAAACCACTAAAATTATCATTAAACATTGCATACTAAATGCCTCTGCATATTTAATAGTCCTATCCTCAAATATAATCATTAAAGAAGAAAACATATGCAAACAATGCAAACATAACAGCAATCTGCCTAACCAGGACAATCTGTAAAGAATGCAGCAACATCCATAATTCCCTAGCTCTAAAAATTATGAAAGAAAATTCCCACTGTAGTAAATTTATCAGAGCTTAGTATGCAAAGGGTTTCGACATTTTATCACATTCTGACTTTTCTAGGGAATTGTTGCAACAGCGGTAAACTTTCTGTTTTCAAACAGCAACATGTATACTTGTAAAATAGGCATCGTAAAGGCTATCAATGCCACTTTTATTGAAATGAAAGATGCAAAAAATTGTTCTAAATAACAGCAAGCAAATCCTAACAAAATAAATTGATGCTCCAAGCAAAACACATATCATGTGGTAAATAAAAATATAGCTCCAAGTAAAGTTACCGATGAACGAAGACGAAAGAGGGGATGCCTTCCGGGGCATCCCCAAGCTTAGGCTCTTGGCTATCCTTGAATATTACCTTGTGGTGACTTGGGCATCCCCAAGATTAGGCTCTTGCCACTCATTATTCCATAGTCCATCGAATCCTTACCCAAAACTTGAAAACTTCACAACACAAAACTTAACAGAAAACTCGTAAGCTCCCGTATAAGAAAATAAATCACCACTTCAAGGTACTGTAATGAACTCATTATTTATTTATATTGGTGTTAAACTTACTGTATTCCAACTTCTCTATGGTTTATAAACTATTTTACTAGCCATAGATTCATTAAAATAAGCAAACAACACATAGAAAACAGAATCTGACAAAAACAGAATAGTCTGTAGTAATCTGTCACAAACGTATACTTCTGGAACTCATAAAATTCTCAAATAAATTGATGGACCGGAGGAATTTATCTATTAATCATCTGAAAAAATAATAACTAAATAGCACTCTCCAAATAAAAATGGCAGCAATTCTCGTGAGCGCTAAAGTTTCTGTTTTTTTACAGCATGATCAACAAGACTCTCCCCAAGTCTTCCCAACGGTTCTACTTGGCACAAACACTAATTAAAAGCATAAAACCACATATAAAAAGAGTCTAGATGAATTATTTATTACTAAACAGGAACAAGAAGCAAGGAACAAAAATAAAATTGGGTTGCCTCCCAACAAGCGCTATTGTTTAACGCCCCTAGCCAGGCATGATGATTTCAATGATGCTCACATAAAGGATAAGAATTGAAACTTAAAGAGAGCATCATGAATAATATGACTAGAACATTTAAGTCTAACCCAATTCCTATGCATAGGGATTTTGTGAGCAAACAACTTGTGGGAACAATAATCAACTAGCATAGGAGGGCAAAACAAGCATAGCTTCAAAACTTTAAGCACATAGAGAGGAAACTTGATATTATTGCAATTCCTACAAGCATATGTTCCTCCTCATAATAATTTTCAGTAGCATCATGAATGAATTCAACAATATAACCAGCACCTAAAGCATTCTTTTCATGATCTACAAGCATAGAAATTTTATTACACTCCACATAAGCAAAATTCTTCTCATGAATAATAGTGGGAGCAAACTCAACAAAATAATTATCATGTGAGGCATAATCCAATTGAAAACTAAAATCATGATGACAAGTTTCATGGATATAATTATTCTTTATAGCATACAAGTCATCACAATAATCATCATAGATAGCAACTTTGTTCTCATAATCAATTGGAACCTCTTCCGGAATAGTGGATTCATCACAAAATAAAGTCATGACCTCTCCAAATCCACTTTCATCAATATAATCATCATAAATAGGAGGCATGCTTTCATCATAATAAATTTTCTCATCAAAACTTGGAGGACAAAAAATATCATCTTCATCAAACATAGCTTCCCCAAGCTTGTGGCTTTGCATATCATTAGCATCATGGATATTCAAGGAATTCATACTAACAACATTGCAATCATGCTCATCATTCAAATATTTAGTGCCAAACATTTTATAGATTTCTTATGCTAGCACTTGAGCACAATTATCCTTTCCATCATACTCACAAAATATATTAAAAAGATGAAGCGTATGAGGCAAACTTAATTCCATTTTTTATAGTTTTCTTTTTATAAACTAAACTAGTTATAAAACAAGAAACTAAAAGACTCGATTGCAAGATCTAAAGATATACCTTCAAGCACTCACCTCCCCGGCAACGGCGCCAGAAAAGAGCTTGATGTCTACTACACAACCTTCTTCTTGTAGACGTTGTTGGGCCTCCAAGTGCAGAGGTTTGTAGGACAGTAGCAAATTTCCCTCAAGTGGATGACCTAAGGTTTATCAATCCGTAGGAGGCGTAGGATGAAGATGGTCTCTCTCAAGCAACCCTGCAACCAAATAACAAAGAGTCTCTTGTGTCTCCAACACACCCAATACAATGGTAAATTGTATAGGTGCACTAGTTCGGCGAAGAGATGGTGAAACAAGTGGTATATGGACAGTAGATAAAGGTATTTGTAATCTGAAAATAATAAAAACAGCAAGGTAACGAATGGTAAAAGTGAGCATAAACGGTATTGCAATGCCAGGAAACAAGGCCTAGGGTTCATACTTTCACTAGTGCAAGTCCTCTCAACAATACTAACATAATTGGATCATAAAACTATCCCTCAACATGCAACAAAGAGTCACTCCAAAGTCACTAATAGTGGAGAACAAACAAAGAGATTATGGTAGGGTACGAAACCACCTCAAAGTTATTCTTTCCAATCAATCCGTTGGGCTATTCCTATAAGTGTCACAAATAGCCCTAGAGTTCGTACTAGAATAACACCTTAAGACACAAATCAACCAAAACCCTAATGTCACCTAGATACTCCAATGTCACCTCAAGTATCCGTGGGTATGATTATACGATATGCATCACACAATCTCAGATTCATCTATTCAACCAACACTTAGAACCCCAAAGAGTGCCCCAAAGTTCTACCGGAGAATCACGACGAAAACATGTGCCAACCCCTATGCATAGGTTCATGGGCGAAACCCGCAAGTTGATCACCAAAACATACATCAAGTGAATCACGTGATATCCCATTGTCACCACAGATACGCACGGCAAGACATACATCAAGTGTTCTCAAATCTTTAAGGACTCAATCCGATAAGATAACTCCAAAGGGTAAACTCAATTCATTAAAAGAGAGTAGAGGGGGAGGAGAAACATAAGATCCAACTATAATAGCAAAGCTCATGATACATCAAGATCGTATCATCTCAAGAACACGAGAGAGAGAGAGATCAAACACATAGCTACTGGTACATACCCTCAGCCCCGAGGGAGAACTACTCCCTCCTTGTCATGCAGAGCACCGGGATGATGAAGATGGCCACCGGAGATGGATTGCCCCCTCCGGCAGGGTGCCGGAACGGGTCTAGATTGGTTTTTGGTGGCTACGGAGGCTTCTGGCGGCCGAACTCCTGATCTAATCTCTGTTCTGGAAGTTTTAGGATACGTGGGTATATATGGGTGAAAGGAGTACGTCGGTGGACCAAAGGGGTGTAACATCCCAAATTTTCAATTTGGAATGTTATACACTAGATCATCATTGCATATCATATTTATTGCATCTTGGTTGATCCTAGAAATTTCACGCAACTCAAGGACCCTCAGAGAGAGTTGGGATTTCGTTATTTTTATATTTGAGTTGTCTCAAATTTTGAAAATAGGATCGTTTGATTTTATTTATTTTATCTTCAATTATTTCTATTACAAAAATATGAGAGAGGGAATAAAATGACTTTCCCAAAATAAAGAAATATTGAGGATTTAATAAAAAATTCAAATAAGATTTTGTTTTGGTTTTATTTGCTATTTTATTTGAATTTAGGAAAAATGCGCGTTTTCAAAATTGCATTTAGGCCCCAAATAAATGTTCGTCCTGTGCGGCTTGATTTTAGAAGTCGGGGAAAATTTATTTCAGGATTTTTGGAGTCCGTTTAGTATTTCTTTTGTTTTTTTCCGAGCGTAATTTTTTTTAAAAAAAAGTCCGAACCGAGCTTGGGCCGTAATCGGCCAGGACTCCTCCTGGCCGGGACTCTTATAAGCGCCCTGAGGCCCCCGGCCAAGCCCAGCCCCGCCCCCGCCCGAAAACCCTAACCCTAGCCACCCGCCGCCGCCGCCGCCGCGCCGCGCTGCCGCCGCCTGCTCGCGCCGCCGCCCGAGCCGCCGCCCGCCCGCGCCGCTATCGCTGCTGCCCGCGCCGCCGCCGCCCCGCCGCCGCCGACGGAGCGCGGCCTCCGCCGTTCGCCGGAGTCGCCAGGGGTAGTTTTTTTCGCCTCCGGTTTTTCTCGAAAAACCGTTCGGTTTTCCGACGGTTTTGTTCGTTTTTTAGTTTCGTTTTTTAAATAGATCGGTTTTTTTGGTTTATTTAATTAGTGAGCGTTCGTCCGTTCGTTCGTTTTAACGAACGTTTGTCGTCTTTTTCTCAGATTAAATCCACGATTTTTCTGATCGCGATTTCTGATCCAATTTTTGTTTTACTAACTTTTCGCTCGTTTGTCGGAATCAGGTGATTCAAGCGCCTGGAGTTTCGTCTCGAAACTCTCTTTCCGTTTAACCAACTCAAACAAGGTTTTGCCACTATAAAAATTTCCCTAGATCCAGAATAGTAAGCGAAGCGTTTTTCTTTTGCCGTTTGTCTTTCGTTGCTTCGTTCGTTTTGATTCTTTTTGCCAACCGGAGTTCTTAAGTTGAGCTTTCTGGTTAGATCTCTTATTTGAGTTTTACCTGTGCATTAGTTGAGTACTTATTGTATACTTGTTTGTTTGCGATAGAGTACCCGGAGTGCGCCGCTTGCTACTTCGAATCGCTAGGTTTCCCGGATCATCAGCAAGGCAAGTAACACTTTGATCATGTTTTTCCCTCTACCCAGTTTTATTGCATTAGATCAATCCTCACACATTGCATGATTAGGATCTAATTAAATTGTGGGTTTGGGAAGTAGTTGAGGTAGTACCTATTACCTGTTATTATCAAACCTTTGGGAGTTACTTCTACGTTTGCTTTATGCCATGTTATGCTAGTAGACGTGGATTGGGTGAGTGTATCCATGACAGATGTGAGATGTTAATTAATAGTTTACTTAAGGTGGCAACTTAAATACACATCTGGGTGGATTGAGGCACCTGGGTTTCCAGCGATTGCCTGTTTTTCTTTATGGACCGCCACCCAGGCTCAAAGGGATCATGAGATTGTTCATGCTAGAAACTTCCGTGTGCAGCCACAAGCTACTATGGGCTCTAGCATAGTTGATTAAGCCGTGCGAACTCTTACAGTGGTAGACTAGCAGATGTAGGGGATGTAGGTTGGTACTGTCTACCCGTTCGTAAGGTGCTAGCGCTTCTGAAAGACTATGTCTCGGTCATCTGTTTCTCAAACAGCATGTAGTGCGAGAATCCCAACGGAGGAGATCGAGTCTTGTGGGGAAAAGTGTGCAAACCTCTGAAGAGTGTATAAACTAATCATGGTTAGCCGTGTCCCCGGTTATGGACATCTTGAGTATCTAGTACCTGGATTATCATGTGAATCTCAACATGTTACTCAAAAATTAATTTTGTTGGGTTTTGTTTAATGATGATGCTTAATTGGGATTGAGAATGTTGTCAACCATTCTCAATGTTTAACAACTACCATGATATTTAAATAAAATTTATTCCTTTGCAGTTGGGAAAAATTGGCTTTACACAAAACTGTAACCATAGAGCTTTCCACCAGCCAAATATGCATATAGAATAGCCTGTTTAATTCCATTACTCTCTATGTGTTACTTTGCCAGCATATTCCATGTGCTGACCCGTTTCGGGCTGCAACGTTAATGTTGTAGACTTTTCAGACGATAATTAAGGAGTTTTAGGTCGTGGTTCTATACTTAGTGATGCCGTTGGAGTTGATGGCTCACTTATCTTCCAAGCCTTCCGCTGTTATCGTTATTAGATGGCCTTAAGCCATATTTATTGTAATAAGTTCTCTTTTGAGACTCTCGATGTAATAAGTGTGTGATTGCTACTCTGTTATAAATCCTTCAAGTACTGTGTGGTGTCAGCATTACTGATCCAAGGATGACACCTGAGCACAGAGATTGGACCGTTTGAGGTCTGGTCGCTACAAGGGGGGCCACGAGGCAGGGGGCGCGCCCCAGGGGGGTGGGCGCGCCCCTACCCTCGTGAACTCCTCCTTCATCTTCTGACGTAGGGTCCAAGTCTATCCGGTTGGTTTCCTTCCAAAAATAAATTCTCCAGTTGATTTCATTCCGTTTCGACTCCGTTTGATACTCTTTTTCTTCGAAACACTGAAATAGGCATAAAACAACAAATCTGGGCTGGGCCTCCGGTTAATAGGTTAGTCCCAAAAATAATATAAAAGTGGAAAATAAAGCCCAATATTTCCCAAAACAGTAGATAATATAGCATGGAGCAACCAAAAATTATAGATACGTTGGAGACGTATCACACCACCGGTGTATAGTACGCCTATGGCTTACGCGAGAAGGTGCGTCGGCTTCAGTCTACAGCCGGCGTCTCAAGCACACTAGCTCGCTCCCCAAATATCATTTCACTGTTCAATCGTCGCCGGTGAAAGATGGGCACGTGGACCCGCGTCGTGAGGGCAACTTCGGTGGCCCACTCCGGCGAGAGCGCGGCCGTAGCCGCCATGCGCGTGCTAACAAGGTGCATGAGCGCGGCCGCAATTTGCGACCGGGCGGCAAAGGCAGCCCAAACGGCCGCTGTTGCTTCTCAGGTGGCGGCAGCAACATCTGCCTCGAGGATAGCTACTGGCGAGAGCGGCACATCAGCTGTCCATTCCACAGCGGTGGCCTTAGACCTGATGAAGGCCGCCCACGACCATGTCGAGGCCGCCCACGCCCAGCTCTTGGTTGTCACTGCACAAATCGAACGAAGCTTCTCCAACAACGGTCGGCAACCCACGGCCGAAGAGCTGGCAATTGCTGAGAGCGTTCGAGCAGCCATCCGTTCCTACGCCGCATACTTTGCAATGACGGAGCCCGTCCAAGCCCAAATCGCGTCTGCCCATGCCCATCTTGTGGCAGGCTTTTCGAACTGCCCATGTTTCAGCAGGAGCTATGGCCATGAAGAAGCGAGAGTTTCTCAACTTGCGCCAAGGAGGACGGATAGTTGGCTAGTATGTGGAGGACTTTAGTAAGCTAGCAGGTTATGCCCCAGATGACGTTGCTACGGATGCAGCTAAGCAGGAGAAGTTTCTGGAAGGACTGAATGATGAGTTGAGCATGCAGTTGATGGTAGCAACCTTCAACAACTACCAGGAGTTGGTAGATCGTGCTCTTATGATTGAAGGGAAGCAGCAGCAGATTGAGAATCGCAAGAGGAAGTATGGACAAGGGAAGCACAATTCAGGAGCTCAGCAGAAGCCACGTTTTACCCCTAGACCGGGAGGACATTTTTAGCATACCCATGGAGGAGGTAGCTCGCACAATCACAATGGCACCAAGAATGGTAATGGGAATGGTGGAAGTAATGGCCAAAACCGTACCAACCCATCGACCCCAGCCAAGAGAGACCTGAGCCAAGTCACTTGTTTTAAGTGCCAAAAGACCGGACATTATGCCAATGAATGTCCTGGATCACATAATGGTAATGGCAATGGAAGCTCTGGGAAGAAGCTGAACCCTTTCAATAGGGGACAGGTGAACCACGTTAACGTGGAGGAGGTTGAAGAGCAGCCGGATGCAGTAATCGGTAAGTTTTTGGTTAAGTCATTTACTGCACTCGTTCTTTTTGATACTGGTGCAACGCATTCATACATATCAAGGGATTTGTGGATAAGTATAAACTGCCAACCCAAGCCCTTAGGTCACCCATGTTAGTAACCTCGCCTGGAGCAGAATATATGGCTAGCCTATGGTGTGATCGGTTTCCATTAAGGATTGGTAACTACGTATTTCCCTCGAACCTAATAGTGTTGGAATCTCAAGGATTGGATGTGATATTAGGCATGGATTGGTTGTCGATGTATGTAGGAACCATCGATTGCGCCAGTAAGTCGATCTTGCTTACCACCCCAGAAGGAAGAAGGATCAAGTATGTATCCCGACATGTGCCAAAGAGGACTCAAGTAAATTGTTTGACAGGAGTTGTGCAGGAGGAAGTACCAGTGGTGAAGGATTTCCGGATGTATTTCCAAAGGAATTGCCAGGCATGCCACCAGATATAGATATTGAGTTTTTGATTGAGCTTTTGCCAGGCACAGGGCCAATATCAAAGAGACCATATAGGATGCTCGCAAAGGATTTGGTTGAGATTAAGAAGCATATTAAGGAGTTACTAGATAAAGGATATATTCGCCCAAGTTCTTCACCATGGGGATCGCCAATACTTCTAGTGGAAAAGAAGGATGGATCGTTAAGGATGGTTGTTGATTATCGAGGATTGAATGAAGTAACCATCAAGAACAAGTACCCACTACCGATGATCAATGATCTGTTTGATCGATTGCAAGGAGCTAAGGTATTTTCCAAGATCGATCTGCAATCAGGATACCACCAGTTGAAGATTCGAGAATAGGATATACCCAAGACAGCTTTTACCACCAGGTATGGGCTGTACGAGTATACCGTTATGTCATTTGGTCTGACTAACACACATGCATATTTTATGAACATGATGAACAAAGTGTTTATGGAGTTTTTGGATAAGTTCATCGTAGTGTTCATTGATAATATCCTGGTTTACTCAAAGAATGAAGAGGAGCATAAGGAGCATTTGCGTTTGGTGCTTGGTAAACTCAGAGAACATCAACTATATGCCAAGTTCAGCAAATGTGAGTTTTGGTTGAAGGAAGTTGGATTTCTCGGACACGTTATATCCGGGGAAGGTATAGCAGTAGATCCCACTGAAGTTGATACTGTGACCAAGTGGGAAGCCCCAACAACAGTTGGAGAGATCCGGAGTTTTCTTGGACTCGCAGGATACTACCGGAGGTTTATTGAGAATTTCTCAAAATTTGCGAAGCCTATGACGGAGTTGTTGAAGAAGGATACCAAGTTCATATGGACTGAGGAATGTGAGGCTAGTTTCCAAGAGTTGAAGAAACGGTTGGTTACATCACCAGTGTTGATTTTGCCAGACCAGACCAAGGATTATGAGGCGTATTGCGACGCTTCACGTCGAGGACTTGGAGCAGTGCTTATGTAGGAAGTAAGAGTTGTTTCATATGCCTCATGACAGCTTAAGCCCCATGAGTTGAATTATGCTACACATGATTTGGAGTTAGCAGCCGTAGTGCATGCATTGAAGACTTGGAGACATTTTCTGATTGGAAACCATTGCGAGGTGTACACGGATCACAAGAGTTTGAAGTATATTTTCACACAGAAGGAGTTGAACCTCAGACAAAGGAGATGGTTGGAGCTCATCAAGGATTATGATATGAAATTGCATTATCACCCCGGAAAGGCTAACGTAGTAGCTGACGCGTTGAGCCGCAAGAGCCATGTCAACACCCTAATGACGGGAGATTTACCAAGGGAGTTAGCCAAAAATCTTCGAGAGCTATGTTTGGAAATAGTCCCGAGATGCTATGTAGCAGCATTGGAGATTCAGTCTACTTTGATGGATAAGATCAGAGAAACTCAAAAGACTGACAAGGAGATTGCTTCTATTAAGGAGAAAATGAGCAAAGGAAAAGCTAAGGGATTTTGTGAGGATGAGCACGATACCTTATGGTTTGAAGATCGTGTCTATGTACCAAATGATTCGGAGATCAGGAAGTTAATCTTACAATAGGCCCATGATTCACCATATTCGATTCACCCAGGAAATACCAAGATGTATTTGAATTTGAAGGATATATTCTGGTGGATCGGAATGAAGAAGGATATTGCAGAGTATGTAGCAGTTTGTGATGTATGTCAAAGAGTGAAGGCAGAGCATCAGAAGCCAGCAGGATTGCTACAACCATTGCTGATACCCGAATGGAAGTGGGATAAGCTAGGCATGGATTTTATTACAGGATTGCCTAGAACACGTTCAGGCTATGACTCGATATGGGTTGTAGTCGATCGTTTGACAAAGGTAGCTCATTTCATTCCAGTGAAGACTACCTATACCAGTGCAAAGTTGGCAAAGATATACATAACTAGAATTGTTTGTCTGCATGGAGTTCCAAGGAGCATAGTATCAGATAGAGGAACTCAATTTACCTCAAAGTTCTGGAATCAGTTACATGAAACTTTGGGTACCAGACTGGAGTTTTAGCACAGCTTTCCACCCGCAGACAGATGGACAGACTGAGAGAGTCAATCAGATTTTGGAGGATATGCTAAGAGCTTGTGCGCTAGATTACGGATCTAGTTGGGACGAGAATTTGTCGTATGCAGAGTTCTCTTACAACAACAGTTATCAATCCAGTTTGAAGATGGCCCCTTTCGAAGCCTTGTACGGAAGGAGGTGCAGGACCCCATTGTCTTGGGATGAAGTTGGAGAACGCCAGTTGTTTGGACCGGATCTGATAAAGGAGTCTGAATAGAAAGTGAAATTGATTCGCGATAGGCTCAAGGTAGCCCAGTCCAGGCAAAAGAGTTATGCAGATTCTAAATGCAAGGAGACAGTTTACGAAGTCGGAGACCGAGTTTATCTTCGAGTATCATCACTTCGAGGAGTTAAGCGCTTTGGAGTTAAAGGAAAGTTAGCGCCCCGTTTTGTAGGCCCATATAAAGTTTTGGAGCATATGGGAGAGGTAGCCTATAAGTTGGAATTGCCCGTAGGATTGTCGGGAGTTCACGACATGTTCCACGTTTCCCAGTTGAAGAAGTGCCACGCAGAGATGGCTGATATACCGCTGAGAGATACGGTACCACTGGAAGCAGTTAAGTTGGACAGTGATTTGACCTATGAGGAGAAACCAGTTAAGATTCTAGAGTATGCCAGTCGAGTCACCCGTAGTAAGGTTATCAAGTTTTGCAAGGTTTAGTGGAGCAACAACACGGAGGATGAAGCCACCTGGGAGCGAGAAGAAGATATGCTGAAGGACCACCCTCACCTATTTTCTAGCCAACCCGAATCTCGAGGGCGAGATTCATCTTAAGGGGGGTAGGTTTGTAACATCCCAAATTTTCAATTTGGAATGTTATACACTAGATCATCATTGCATATCATATTTATTGCATTTTGGTTGATCCTAGAAATTTCACACAACTCAAGGACCCTCGGAGAGAGTTGGGGATTTCGTTATTTTCATATTTGAGTTGTCTCAAATTTTGAAAATAGGATCGTTTGATTTTATTTATTTTATCTTCAATTATTTCTATTACAAAAATATGAGAGAGGGAATAAAATGACTTCCCCAAAATAAAGAAATATTGAGGATTTAATAAAACAATCAAATAAGATTTTATTTTGGTTTTATTTGCTATTATATTTGAATTTAGGAAAAATGTGTGTTTTCCAAAATTGCATTTAGGCCCCAAATAAATGTTCATCCTGTGCGGCTTGATTTTAGAAGCCGGGGAAAATTTATTTCAGAATTTTTGGAGTCCATTTAGTATTTCTTTTGTTTTTTTCCCGAGCGTATTTTTTTTTTAAAAAAAAAAGCCCGAACCGACCTTGGGCCGTAACCGGCCAGGACTCCTCCTGGCTGGGCCTCTTATAAGAGCCCCAAGGCCCCCGGCCAAGCCCAGCCTCGCCCCCGCCCGAAAACCCTAACCCTAGCCGCCCACCGCCGCCGCCTGCTCACGCCGCCGCCGCCCGCGCCACCCCGCCGCCGTTCGCCGGAGTCGCCGGAGGTAGTTTATTTTTCGCCTCCGGTTTTTCTCGAAAAACCGTTCGGTTTTCTGACGGTTTTGTTCGTATTTTAGTTTCGGTTTTTTTAAATAGAACGGTTTTTCCGGTTTATTTAATTAGCGAGCGTTCGTCCGTTCGTTCGTTTTTTTTCTCAGATTAAATCCGCGATTTTTCTGATCGTGATTTCTGATCTGATTTTCGTTTTAGTCTAACTTTTCGCTCAATTATCGGAATCAGGCGATTCAAGCGCCTGGAGTTTCGTCTCGAAACCCTCTTTCTGTTTAACCCACTCAAACAAGCTTTTTCCACTGTAAAAATTTCCCTAGATCCAGAATAGTAAGCGAAGCCTTTTTCTTTTGCCGTTTGTCTTTCGTTGCTTCGTTCGTTTTGATTCTTTTTGCCAACAGGAGTTCTTAAGTTGAACTTTCTGGTTAGATCTCTTATTTGAGTTTTACCTGTGCATTAGTTGAGTACTTATTGTATGCTTGTTTGTTTGCGATAGAGTACCCGGAGTACGCCGCTTGCTACTTCGAATCGCTAGGTTTCCCGGATCATCAGCAAGGCAAGTAACACTTTGATCATGTTTTTCCCTCTACCCAGTTTTATTGCATTAGATCAATCCTCACACATTGCATGATTAGGATCTAATAAATTGTGGGTTTGGGAAGTAGTTGAGGTAGTACCTATTACCTGTTATTATCAAACCTTTGGGAGTTACTTCTACGTTTGCTTTATGCCATGCTATGCTAGTAGACGTGGATTGGGTGAGTGTATCCATGACAGACGTGAGATGTTAATTAATGGTATACTTAAGGTGGCAACTGAAATACACATCTGGGTGGATTGAGGCACCTGGGTTTCCAGCGATTGCCTGTTTTTCTTTATGGACCGCCACCCAGGCTCAAAGGGATCATGAGATTGTTCATGCTAGAAACTTCTGTGTGCAGCCACAAGCTACTATGGGCTCTAGCATAGTTGATTAAGTCGTGCGAACTCTTATAGTGGTAGACTAGCAGATGTATGGGATGTAGGTTGGTACGGTCTACCCGTTCGTAAGGTGCTAGCGCTTCTGAAAGACTATGTCTCGGTCATCCATTTCTCAAACACCATGTAGTGCGAGAATCCCAACGGAGGAGATCGAGTCTTGTGGGGAAAAGTACGCAAACCTCTACAGAGTGTATAAACTAATCATGGTTAGCCGTGTCCCCGGTTATGGACATCTTGAGTATCTAGTACCTGGATTATCATGTGAATCTCAACATGTTACTCAAAAATTAATTTTGTTGGGTTTTGTTTAATGATGATGCTTAATTAGGATTGAGAATGCTGTCAACCATTCTCAATATTTAACAACTACCATGACAGTTAAATAAAATTTATTCCTTTGCAGTAGGGAAAAATTGGCTTTACGCAAAACTGTAACCATAGAGCTTTCCACTAGCCAAATATGCATATAGAATAGCCTGTTTCATTCCATTACTCTCTATGTGTTACTTTGCCAGCATATTCCATGTGCTGACCCGTTTCGGGCTACAACATTAATGTTCCAGACTTTTCAGACGACGATTAAGGAGTTTTAGGTCGTGGTTCTATACTCAGTGATGCCGTTGGAGTTGATGGACTCAGTTATCTTCCAAGCCTTCCGCTGTTATCGTTATTAGATGGCCTTAAGCCATATTTATTGTAATAAGTTCTCTTTTGAGACTCTCGATGTAATAAGTGTGTGATTGCTACTCTGTTATAAATCCTTCAAGTACTGTGTGGTGTCAGCATTACTGATCCAGGGATGACACCTGAGCACAGAGATTGGACCGTTTGAGGTCTGGTTGCTACAAGGGGGGCCACGAGGCAGGGGGGCTCGCCCCAGGGGGCTGGGTGCGCCCCCTACCCTCGTGAACTCCTCCTTCATCTTCTGACGTAGGATCCAAGTCTATCCAGTTGGTTTCCTTCCAAAAATAACTTCTCCAGTTGATTTCGTTCCATTTCGACTCCGTTTGATACTCTTTTTCTTCGAAACACTGAAATAGGCATAAAACAACAAATATGGGATGGGCCTCCGGTTAATAGGTTAGTCCCAAAAATAATATAAAAGTGGAAAATAAAGCCCAATACTTCCCAAAACAGTAGATAATATAACATGGAGCAACCAAAAATTATAGATACGTTGGAGACGTATCACACCGCCGGTGTATAGTACGCCTATGGCTTATGCGAGAAGGTGCGTCGGCTACAGTCTACAGCCGGCGTCTGAAGCACACTAGCTTGCTCCCCAAATAGCATTTCACTGTTCAATCGTCGCCGGTGAAAGATGGGCACGTGGACCCGCGTCGTGAGGGCAACTTTGGTGGCCCACTCCGGCGAGAGCGCGGCCGTAGCCGCCATGCGCGTGCTAACAAGGTGCATGAGCGCGGCCGCAATTTGCGACCGGGTGGCAAAGGCAGCCCAAACGGCCGCTGTTGCTTCTCAAGTGGCAGCAGCAACATCTGCCTCGAGGATAGCTACTGGCGAGAGCGGCACATCAGCTGTCCATTCCGCAGCGGCGGCCTTAGACCTGATGAAGGCCGCCCACGACCATGTCGAGGCCGCCCACGCCCAGCTCCTGGCGGTCACCTCACAAATCGAACGAAGCTTCACTGACAACGGTCGGCAACCCACGGCCAAAGAGCTGGCAATTGCTGAGAGCGTTCAAGCAGCCGTCCGTTCCTACGCCACATACCTTGCAATCACGGAG
Source organism: Triticum dicoccoides (assembly GCF_002162155.2). Lineage (NCBI taxonomy): Eukaryota > Viridiplantae > Streptophyta > Magnoliopsida > Poales > Poaceae > Triticum > Triticum dicoccoides. The sequence goes on from NC_041392.1 coordinate 577,013,608, forward strand.
CCCGTCCAAGCCCAAATCGCGTCTGCCCATGCCCATCTCGTGGCAGCCTTTTCCAAAGAGATGGTGCATGCGGATGGCGAGATGCTTGCCTAGTATGGTGCGATGGATGCCATGGAGCCCCTTCCCCATGAGATCGTCAGGCGCGAGCGGGACATGGAGGCGGCGGCGGAGATCGACGAGCACCAGCCGTAGTAGTACTCTATGTTTTGTTTAATTAAGAGCACCGGTCTTTAATTTGTTAGAGTAATGTTTAGGTCAGCTAGCTCTGTTTAATTGCTGAACTTGCTTGATTAAGAAGTGTGGGAATGTTGTAGTCTCCTTTGTGTACCCAAATAATGCAATGACGTGGATGACCACTGTAACCATGGAAATTCGAACCAAAACTTTTGACGTTCAAACTCATCACACACGGTTTAGGCTATCTAAATGATTTGTGATGTCCACATATCATACACAGTTCTGAATACGGGGCCATGTCTGATGACACTTTGCACGCCAGTTTTTTGGCTGAAGTGATTCCAAATTTTCGGCTTCCGCAGAAATATCAACCTCCCCGCCCCCTCCCCCTTGCCAAAAGCCACATTTCCCCTCTTTCCGCCTTCCTTTCCAAGTTGAAACCTTCACTCCTTGCTTGCAGCGCCGCCGCCTCCTCGCCGGCGACCCTCCTTCACGCTGCTCGGCCTCCTCTATCCAGGTAGGTAATCCACACCCGACCCCCATCCTCCTCCTCCTTCCACATCCCACATGCCCCGATCGCCGGCGCGAGCGCGACACCTTCCACCCAAATCACCGACCCCTCCACCAAATAAGCGCCGACCTAATCCATGGTGCACGCAATATAGCCAGGACCTCAAGGAGCATTTGGCAGCGGAGAAGCAAATCGCGGCTGCACGCGTGGATGAGGTCACGATGGCTGCCATTCGTGCCGACCCCAAGATCTTGGAGGAGCACCATGCCAATTGCTAGCTACGCTGGTTAAGCTTGCTCGGTTTACCCGTTGTGTGTGTTGCTCCTGCCTTTCCTTCACAAAATCTAGTGAATTGTGCTATCTAATTTCACCATGCAATCTGTTGCTCTAGGGTATATGTTCTATATGTCGTGCAGTGTGGTTCTCACTTATTAACTGTTTTGTTAATTAGTTTTCGTCTTCAGTTAATTGTTTGGCTCAATTCTGCAAATGTGATGTTCAATTCTTCAGGCTGCAATATTGTATTGTCTTCCATGTGAGAAATAAATCGAATTTATCTTTACAAAATTGTGGGTGCATTCTGTTATTGTATACCATGTGAGGAATAAATTGAATTTGGTTGTAGTAAATACATGAGAAACAAATACAATTGCTACAATTGGTTGTAGTTAACTATTTGGTTAACTCTCTGATCTTCTATTAGGAGTATGTTATATTGTGCAATGTGGTGCTCAGTTACTGTTTGGTTCATTTGTTGTGGTGTTTAGTTAACTGCTTGGTTCGATGTTATATTGTGCAATGTGGTGCTCAGTTAATGTTTGGTTCATTTGTTGTGATGTTTAGTTAATTGCTTGGTTCAATTCTGCAATGCGATGTCCAATTGTTGTGGGTAGAATTTTGTATTGTTGTGCATGTGAGGAATAAATCGAATTTGGCTGGACTTAATACATGAGAAACATATACAAGTGCTATATTTCCTAGTTCTTAATCATGCTTGGTTTGGGTAAATGGGTTTTTCGTGTGGCTTCAATTAATCTGATGAATCTGCAATGTGCTTATTTTTCATCAACCTATTTTACTAATAGCATGCGAACCCTTACTTAACCTGATGACTAACTACCTTATATGTGTTGCAGGGAAACAATGGGAAGCACTGAGGTTTACAATCGAGATTAGCACGTGCATGGTCCATTGTCTAATAGCACATTATTGTGCAATTGCAGGAACCATTCTAATATTTTGGTTTTTAACAATTTGGTCTTGCACATGTAGGTCCTGCTGTCAGAGGTTTTGACCCACTGTTCGACCCTTTTTGCATATGGGGAAATGAGTTGTCCATGAATATCAATCAAATCAAGAAACTCAGAAAGATTGTTAGGATAAAGAAATTAGCGACAAAAAACAACAAAATCTTTGTCTGCACAATGAAGAAGACATCAGTTCACTACAAGATGGTACTAACTATTATACCTTGCCTTTTTTTATTCCTTTGCCCCATTTGCAATATAGAGAAGATGTTTATGCACATCCTTGTTTTCAGGCCTTTCCAAAGCAGTTCACTGATGATTACCTCTCAAACCACCTCTATGGCCAAGAGGCGAGGAAGGTTTTCATACAACACCCACGGTTCAATATTGAAGTGTTCCTGAAGAGGTTGAAGGACGGACGGTCAATCATCCACAGGCACTGGCCTAAAGTTGCAAAGACCTTCAACATGAATGAAGGCTCAATATTCGCCTTCCACTTCAGCAGTTTTCCAGATGAGATGCATCTGTCTATATACCGTGTATGATGCTAATTTCGAAAGGTTCTACATGTTACATGTGGAACTTGCTGCTGGTGCAGTTGTGTAATGGGGTAGCTGAGTGCTGAAGCTATATCATGTTGTACTCTGATGTTGTTCAATTATGAAATTATGCTTTCTTAATATGAAAACGAAATATATTGTGTGCTTAATATGAATGTCAATTAGATTAATAAATGGATTATTAATAATAAGGCAATTAGCCTGCTAATGGCGAATTAGCCTGCTAATTGGGTTTTGATATTGCAAACGGTTGTTGAAAAAACCCGTGGGCAATGACCTCAGGCAATGCACACAATTTCTAGGAATAAACCATGTTGGATCAATGAACAATCACACACGACTTTCTCTTGAAAACTGTTAGCATTAGGCCACCTTGCGCAAACATCTACCACATAAACACAGTGTGTCATGGACAGCCTTTGCCACACAGTTTTTTCTACGGACCGTGTGTGCTACATTCAATAACGCAAACAATTTAACGTGAAAAATTGTGTGTGATGTACCTGTGAATGGAAACGTTTTCCTTGGAGCGATTGTGTGGGATGTGCATACAAACAGAAACGTTTAGCAGAGACTGACTGTGTGGGATGTACTTGTGACCGGAAACAATTTCGCCGTATAATTTTTTTTAGCTCTACTGTACGTATTTCCATATTTGAGTGATCGCCGGTCGCACATGACCTCATTTTGCCGAATGTGTGTGCCAGGAGGGCATATCCCCAACAGTTTCTGGGTCGTGTGGGAAGGACCCCCCTATCACCCACACTCACTTGGTGACGGTTCCAAATGCCGTCGCGGAAAGGGGTAAAAAACTATTTGTTTAGGACCGACACGCACTAGTGAAATGCAAGATATGATGTGCAATGCATATGGGTACTCCGGAAGGGAAAAGATGATCAAGGCATCAACTTGGCAAACCAAGTATGCCGCTGGAAAGATGGGGTGATTTCGGTCAAAATCGATATAAGGATCTCTGGAAACGGATGCACGGTTTGAAAATGACAAGCAACACAAGAATGATGCAAATCTATGATTAACAACATCATATCACTTAGAATGCAACAAGAAACTATGCTACAACAGTCCAACATAGCAACAAAGCACATGGCATTAAAGTACAGGTGCAACTCTACAAATCATGAACACTGAGCTCCTGCTAGAATTCACTAGAACAAGCTCAAAATAGCCTAGCAAAAATGCAAATGATATCAGCTTCACAGACTTGGAGAAAATACTAAACATGTCAAAACATCATCATATAGCAATGTTTAGAGCTAGCAAACAACATGATACAGGAACATATCACGGCAAACAAAGACATGGCATGCTAGTACTATAGGAATAGAACAAAACTCCCTTACCGAACTTTAACCAACGATAAACGTAAAATATGGTAAAACCCACGCAAACATGGCAAGTTATATGAATAGTTTCAGACTTAGAAGAGAAACATGACATAGCATAAACAGATTCATGGTAGCAACTTTGGAAGCTCATGCCACTTACCACAAAGCATTTCATGGCATAACAAGGTAACCAACATGAAGTAGACATATTCAAGAAGCTAAGCATGGGAAGAGAAAGTTCATAGGGTACATGCATCACTAGCAAAACACGTGGCAAAACTGAATCTCATGTTAACAATCTGCCAGGAATAATATTTAGTAAAAGTAGAGCATGGTAACGACAAGCTAGAGTACTCCATAATTACAACCAGAGGCTTCAAAGGATAGAGCAATACCACATATTAAAAACACTCTTACTGAACTACCTCAAAATGTGCATGGATCTCATGGTATCAACAAGTTTACATGGCATTAAAATGTAGCAGGAAAAGACTTGCAAAATATTCTAAGTGTCTGAAATCAGCAACATCTCATAGCCTACTTTGCATGCTTGTCCTAGTCACCACATATCTCATAAAAATACAATACTTGCACCCCTATAAAGATTGCACGATGGAGCTCAAAAAACATGTAGACATCATGCTCATAGGATGCACACACAAAATGCAATGAAAATAACAAATCATCAAGTTCTGTTAAATTCCAGCAGACAACATCATATAACACTCTTGCAATAGGGATTAACATGGCATAATGCATCCTAACATGCATGAAAATGACACTAACATGAAGAACACTCTGAGATGAACATGTACATACGAATATCCTATCATTCGGACACACGTGCACATAGATACAAGCTCCACAAATTGCCAATATGATGTTGAAATTATAAGGACTTAGCCGTTTTTTCCAAAGAAAAATAGTGAGCGTCATATACTAAAGCGTGCACCGGGCGGGATTTAGGCAAAAGCTCACCAACGGGCCTCGGCCCAGTTTGAGGAGGAGGAAGCGGGCCGGCAGGAGGAGTGGGTTGGGCCTCGTGTGTGGGGAGGAGGCCCATGCGGGCGCGTGGTGGCCCACACTGCCGATGATGCGGTCGTCGTTCCCCTCGTGCGTGAGTCGCATGAGTAGGAGGCAGGGGGCGACGGCGCCCGAAGTCAACGGCGGGCCAGCAGCGACTCCGGCAGGTTAGGGCGACGGGGAGGACCCGAGAGGACAGATCTGGGCCGGAGGGGTCCATTCCTGGCGGGATTCGGCGGCTAGAAGACGAGGTCGAGGCGGAGCTCGAGCATGGCGACCATGGAGTTCCTGTCCATGGCGGCAGAGAGAGAGAGGGATGTGAGACCTGAGAGAGAG
>NC_041392.1:577018962-577028262 GCF_002162155.2 Triticum dicoccoides
AGGGCGACGGGGAGGCAGCGACCTGACTGGCGGAGGCGGCGGACTCCAGTGGTGCAGGGCGGCGCCGGCGAACGGGCGGCGCGCGGAGCTGCGGTGGCGCGCGGGATCCGGCGGCGGGGGACGGTTGGGCCGGGAGGGCCCGACCCGGGCCCCGGCGGGTGCGATGGAGAGAGGAGGCGGAGGCGAGCTGATTGGCGCGATGGCAGTGGTCGGCGGCGGCTGTGGTGACGCATCGGCCTCTGATTGGCCGAAACGCGTGGCGGCGGCGGCGAACACGTCCGACGGCGGACGGACATGTCCAGTGGCGCGGAGGAGGTGGGATTCAGGGTTTGGACTGCGATTTTTGGACGAGGGAGGTGTATATATAGGTAGGGGAGCTAGGAGAGTCCAAATGAGGTGCAGTTTTCGCCCACACGATCGTGATCCAACGACAGAGAGCATGGAGGGGGTTCAGATGGGTTAGTGGGCTGTTTGGAGGGGTGTTGGGCTGCAACAAGAGAGGGGCTTTTGCGGTTACCCGGTTAACCATTGGGGCATCAAACGACCTCCAAATGGAACGAAATTTGACAGGCGGCCTACCGGTGATGTACCAAGGCCACTCGACAAATCTCGACCCGTTCCGAGAATGTTTTTCTCCCGCTCATGAAACGAGATTAGAGGGGTGTAACGGGTGCATGTGGGAGTGTCGGATTGTGAAACAGACAACGGGGAAAATGACCGGATGCATGAGACGAAAATGAATGCAAATGAGATGCACATGATGACATGAGATGAAATGCATGACATGAACAAAATGCAAAACGAAGAAAAAAACCCAACCATGAAGGAAATATCATATCACATAGCCAGAAATGGCAAGAGTTGGAGTTACAAATGTGGAAAGTTACATCCGAGGTGTTACAAAACACCACAACGTAATGGTGTGCCCGAATGTCGTAACCGTACTTTATTAGATATGGTGCGATCTATGATGTCTCTTACCGATTTACCACTATCGTTTTGGGGTTATGCATTAGAGACAACTACATTCACGTTAAATAGGGCACCATCTAAATCCGTTGAGATGACACCGTATGAACTGTGGTTTGGCAAGAAACCTAAGATGTCATTTCTTAAAGTTTGGGGTTGCGATGCTTATGTGAAAAAGCTTCAGCCTGATAAGCTCAAAGCCAAATACGAGAAGTGCATCTTCATAGGATACCCAAAAGAAACTTTTGGGTACACCTTCTATCGCAGATCCGAAGGCAAGATATTTGTTGCTAAGAATGGATCATTTCTAGAGAAGGAGTTTCTCTCGAAAGAAGTGAGTGGGAGGAAAGTAGAACTTGATGAGGTAATTGTACCTTCTCTCGAATTGGAAAGTATCTCATCAGAGAAATCCGTTCTTGTGATGACTACACCAACTATAGAGGAAGCTAATGATGATCATCATGAAACTTCATATCAAGTTACTACCGAACCTCGTAGGTCAACCAGAGCACGTTCCGCACCAGAGTGGTACGGTAATCCTGTTCTGGAAGTCATGTTACTAGACCATGATGAACCTACGAACTATGAGGAAGCGATGATGAGCCCAGATTCCAATAAATGGCTTGAGGCCATGAAATCTGAGATAGGATCCATGTATGAGAACAAAGTGTGGACTTTGGTGGACTTGCCCGATGATTAGCAAGCCATTGAGAATAAATGGATCTTCAAGAGGAAGACAGACGTTGATGGTAGTGTTACTATCTACAAAGCTCGACTTCTCGAAAAAGGTTTTTGACAAGTTCAAGGTGTTGACTACAATGAGATTTTCTCACTCGTAGCAGTGCTTAAGTCTGTCCGAATCATGTTAGCAATTGCCACATTTTATGCAATCTAGCAAACAGATGTCAAAAACTGCATTCCTTAATGGATTTCTTAAAGAAGAGTTGTATATGATGCAACCAAAAGATTTAGTTGATCATAAAGGTGCTAACAAAGTGTGCAAACTCCAGCAATCCATCTATGGACTGGTGCAAGCATCTCAGAGTTGGAATATACGCCTTGATGAGGTGATCAAAGCATATGGTTTTTATACATACTTATGGTGAAGCCTGTATTTAAAACTAAGTGAGTGGGAGACCTGTAGCATTTATGATATTATATGTGGATGACATATTGTTGATCGGGAATGATATAGAATTTCTGGATAGCATAAAAGGGATACTTGAATAAGAATTTTTCAATGAAAGACCTCAGTGAAGCTGCTTATATATTGGCCATCAAGATCTATCACTACAAAAAAATACACTTCCGTGATGATACGTGTTTGTCACAGTAGGTCGTTTTTTTGTCATGCATGTACATCCATGACAAATTTATGACAGAATCAAGATAGTCATACATGTGCTGTCGTAGAAGTGTTCCATGACATTACCAAAATTATCATCACGGAACTGTCCACTTCCATGACAATAAATCGCGTGTCACAGAAGTGCTTTCGTCAAGGGTGACCGACACATGGCATCCACCGTAACGGAACGCCGTTAAGCTATCGGGTCGGGTTCTGGATCCGATAACCCGTTAACAGCCCCGACCAATGGGGATTTTCCATGTGTAAAATCATCATTGGCTGGAGGAGACACGTGTCAACTCATCCAATGGGCGAGACGCACCTATGATATGTTGACACGTGGACCGGCCCATCAAGTTTAAATGGGCCGGCCCAACTGAAGGCCCACAAGATTTTGCGGACCATAATGGGCCAGCCCAGCTAAAGGCCCACGAGATTTTGTGGACCATAATGGGCTGGCCCAGCTAAATGCCCACAAGATTTTGCGGGCCATAATGGGCCGACCCAGGTAAAGGCCCAAAAGATTTTTTTGTGCCATAATGGGCCGGCCCAGGTAAAGCCCACAAGATTCTTGCGGGTCATAATGGTCCGACACAGCTAAAGGCCCACGAGATTTTGCCGACATTAACGGGCCGGCCCAGCTGTAGGCCCACAAGATTTTGTGGACCCTAGTAGGCCGACCCATTAATTGCCTGCCCTGTTTTGGGCCAAATGCCGGCCCATATTTGATTCGGTCCATTAATGGCCTGCCACGCTCCGGGCCTAATAGTGGCCCATATGAGATCTGGCCCGTTAAAGGCCTACCACGTTCTGGGCCAAATTACGGCCTAGATCAGGTCCGGCCCTTTAAGAGGCTTTGGGCTCAATTATGGCCCGTATCAGATTCAGCCCGTCAACTGGACACTATGCTTTTGGGCCCACTTGATAAAGGCCCACTTAGTAATTCAGCCTGATATTAGTTTTGGCCTGTTAAGGGCCCGTTTAACATTTCGGCCCTATATTAATTTTAGCCTGTTAAAAGCCCGTCATATAGTTGGGCCTAACTACGGCCCGGTTTGCATCCGGCCTACTCGCAGCCGATATCTGATTGGGCCAAACAAGGACCGAGACAATTTTTCAGCCTGTTAAAAGCCCGTGATTTGATTCGCACAATCATGGACCGGGGTTCATTTCGGGCTGCTGCCGGCCGTGAGCTGATCGGCACGTTTCAGGCCCAACCTACATCGTGATTGCATGACGGCCCGATTATGTACCATAATTTTACGGTTTGGCCAGTTTACTGCTAAGACATGATATATATACAGTAAAATAACTGCAGCATCGTGAATAAGAAAAAACCTATACTATACAATAAAGAAATTACGGCATATTACATCCACTGGGCATCAAAGTTCGCCACTATGATAATAAAGCACAAGCAGACAACAGATACATACACTGGGCATCAAAGATCGCCACCAGTGCAAATAAACACGCCGACAAAATAATATACAAAACCGACAGCACTTAAATAGAGTTCAAGAAAGGTTAGCCCTGCTGGGGAGCTGCAGCGCAAGCAGTTGAGCAAGATGATGAGACTGCGCTTGTTCAACACTTATATCTTCCTCACTCTGAAAGATAAACAAGCAGACAGATGACATGTTTTGCACATAAAAGTATCAGGGCTGACAATTCATCACATTTCTTACTAACGAATAAAGTGACACAGTTTAAATTTGCATTAACACAATATGGTATTGTTCAGGTCAAAACATCGCAGGAAATGACATTGTGAAGGAGTTGGCAGCTTCACGACACCACTGGATTACAGATCAAGAACTCATAAGTATCAATGGTTAGTGTGCTGTCAATTTATACCATTTCAGATTGGCAAATAAAGAGACAGTTTAGATAATAGTAGAATGATATGACATTGTTCATAGTTAAGACATTGCAGAATATGACATTGTGCTGTAGTGGGTAGGTTCACCACACAACTGGATTACAGATGAAGAACAGAAGCATACATGCAGTGCAAAAGAAGATCACTTGCTCTGTATAGTTTAATTTACATGGTATGAAGAAGGAACTTGGTTGTACAACTGAAAACTTAAATTGAGAAAGGACGAACTTTTGTTTATGAACTACATATAATAAACTTTAAACAAGCAATTTGATGCAAACACCAAAAATAAACAGCTGTTGCAGTCATGCCTAACCAAATATATACAACAAAGTTTGAAGGCTTGAGATGGACAAACTTACATTATTGGTGAATACATGCTCTATAAAGGCCTTGTCCATGCTGATGGGGGGGGGCACTTCAAGAAATTTACCATAGAATCTTCTTCAAAAGCATTGCCTTTATTCTATATTTTGTTAAGAGTAAATATAGATGTGATAATATACGGAAAAATGGAGAATATTTAAGATAAGATGAAGAGTGATGCTACATAACCAAGTAGCTATAAATGTAAGTGCAGCGATACAGGCAAAAGGTATAGCCAATAGCAATGCACAGCTAAACTTCTTCAGTACCAACCTTATGGTAAGAGTAAATATAGATCTGATGTGTAGAAAATGGAGGGCAAAGGAAAATAAGCTGTAGAGTGATGGTACATGAACACCTACCTGTCATTATAAGTACACTGATAAAGGACAGCATGTACTTACAAGAACAATGCAGAGCTAAAAAAACATTGGCATTGGATATATTCTACACTAATGTAACCATTCATACAGATCAGATAATTTGGAGCGAACAATTGATAAAAACATTGGCATTGGATATATTCTACACTAATGTAAGAATTTGAGTGGAAAAACATGGTACGATGACAGATGGAATATGTATTGATAATGGATGGGCATGACATCTCGACATATATGATGAGTAAACTAAGCAAATGGCGGTGCAACAAAGTAGAAGAAATGCAAGACAACATATGCAAGATACGCGCAATCAATAAAACCTTGCCAAATTAGAACAGGCACCTTGATGGGTGAACATGACATGCCATCCGCCTTTGACTCCTCGAGGTTAGAATAGTCATTAGGATGATATTCTGAACAAGAATCAATAGGTGGGGAGCGTACGAGTTTCATTGCTTCCAGAATGGCACTCAATGCCTTGGTGCCAATTTTGTAAGTCATTGCAGTGTTCCACAATATTCTTCTGATGCGCGGATTCTGATATTCACTGTAATTGCATATGATATTTGAGAACCATGAAAACATAAATAGTTTTGAGCTTATCTTTGTAATGCAGATGATATTCTAATATAGGTGAGCCCCTGTAAACACTTGTGTGCTATCACTGGATTCTGATGAGAGAGCTCATGTGTGCTGTAATATGGTGCGTGCATTTATATAATCTAGCACAAGTACACTAAAAAATAGGCTCCAGAAGTAAGGATAGCTGGCAGATGATAGGTTCATAATATACTATATAGAGAGTTTATTGCGAAACCATGATAACAAGAGCACACAGCAACTATGCAGATCATAGTGTACATAACAGGGGTACACCATAACCAGGATATATAAATCGAGAAAGTGGAACTGGCTGGAAACTACGGTGTTGTATTGCCGCTAGTAATTGAAAGCCTATCGATCACGTACAGGCCAGCTCTATCAGCTGTTAGACTGCAGATGTCCCTGCTCCCCTTCCTGACAAGGAACATACTGTGCTTCCCATACAAAACACTGCATGGGCCGCCGACCGAACCACCGGCCCCACCGCCTGTGTTCCTCCGCCACCCCCGCCCCCACCCGCGTCGAGTTTTCTTCGTTCGACGAGGCCCCACCACCGCCCCCCAAAACCACCATCCCCACCCAAGCCCCTTCGATCGCACCGGCGAACTCCGACGAGCTCTGAAAAATCGATTGACCTAATTTTAAAATTTAGTCTACTGTGATTTAATTAGTGTGGAATATAAAAGGGGAAAACCATGAGCATTGCGAGTATGGTGTTGAGCTGCCATGGCGGATCTGAAGGTGCAAACCGGACAAAGGCAACTTTGCAACCAAGACAAGAAATCAGAGTAAAGCAGTGGCGATCTATTTTCTTGCTGTGATAAATAAGTTGAGCAGATACGAAAGAGTACCGCCTCTGGTGCGGCGCCGTGTACGCATCTACTGATAATTTGACGGTGCTGTGGTAGCGATGGCTGTCGGTGGCGTGGAAGCAGATCTAGGAGGGTAGACGGTGGCGGCGGGGCGCGGTGGACGAGACGGTCATAGGAGCGGCGCCGGCAAGGTGGACGACGGCGGGGATGAAGCGAGAGGACGGGATGCAAGGATCCCAGTCCGAAGCCGTGGATGAGAGAGGTCGATCTCTCGTAATGGATGGCGGCGTCGGGGTATCAGCTCCGGCATGGTGGAGGAGGACTGCGGCGAACGGCGGCGGACGGAGGAGGGTGGGGTGGGGAGGGTGTTTTGGCGACCACGGAGTACGAATGGGGAAAGGGAGGTAGAGAGGAAGGGGGAACCATGTATTCAGGGCACGCTTGTCTCAAATGCGAGGAAATTTACAAACTTAGCCCCTTTTCAAATTTCTACTACATCACAGCAACACTAGTCGGTTGGGGATAGGACGGTAATCTCGCATACACCGAATATTTGCCGACGAGAGTTTGTTTTTGGCGCCCACCGTGTATGAATATGAATAGGAGAGGGAGTCGATTTCGACCGAGGACACACTGTGTTTTGGCGCCCACCGTGTATGAATCTAGGTGAGAGGCGATTACATCACGTTTGGGTGAAATTACAAACCTACCCCTATCAAAACTTATAGAAATCCAGCATATAGGCTTTGCGTGGCAGGGATAGGCAGTAGTGATTTCCATCTCGCAAATTTTGGTTTCGGGCGGTTACTACGACTTTCCCCGCTTCATTCAAATTTTGTAGAGTGCACGTTTACCGTGCCAACTCAATTCGAATCTTGTTTGTATTCTATTTTTTTTCCGGGCGGGATCCATTTTCAATTGGAATTACATTCTATATACATCATTTTTTATATATACTTTCAAAAGCACAACACCATTTATACATAAATATGGTTTACAAACGGCATGATCTCAGATTCATAAGGTTGTATCCATCAATTTGGATTTTCAAATATTTGAAACCACTTTATGGTGAAAAATCCAATGTATGCATTCCTCGCTAACTGTCTCCAATTAATGTGTGTTTCATGCGGGTTTTTTTACTTCTAAAACATGTATAATGTGTTTCACACACGCAACATATAGTGTAATCCCGTTTAGACATTAATTACATATAAACCATGCATTGTTTGTAATTGAAGAATCTATGGATCACCAATATTGATAAACTATATAACATTACACGTGTGCCCAAATTCAAATGAATATGCATGTTTGATACACCAATTTGCGTTATGATATTATCGATGTCGTGATCTCCATTTTAAATATTTGAATCCCCTTTAATCCAGATATTCGTCTCATATAGCTATCACTCATGCTTATATAGGACTATCTCTCTGGACCTATACGCGTTCATCGTCTCTCAGGTATCTCTCGTGCTACCTGTATGTCGACAATGATGTTTTATCTTCATAACACACTGACGGTACTCTCTCCCTCGACCTTCATCACTCTATCTCTCTCAAAGTATATCTCGCTCCCTTCTATGTGTCTCTAACTATGATTCTCCATGTGGAATCTCTTTCTCTCACACAAACACAAAACTTTGTCTCCCGGGGTCTCATTTCTCTCTACTATTCCCATGTGTGCCACTCACACACCCCTCATACAGAGATGTCTTTCGCTCCTTAGATATGAGAACCTACGACTCTTCCTCTTCAATATCTCTTTCTCACACACAAACAAAAACTCTGTCTCCCAGGGTCTCATATTTCTCCATTGTTCTCTTGTATGTCGCTCACACACACCCTCTCTCCCTAGAGATATCTTGCGTTCCCTCATATGTCTCTCTAGCTATCACTCTCGTTGTGAAATATCTTTCTCTCTCGCAGACACAAAACTCCGTCTCTCCGAATCTCATTTCTCTCTGATATCTGTTTGTATGTGACTCACACGCACCCTCTCTCTATCTCTCTCACACCCACACACATAACCCAGCCTTCTGATCCACTATACTCCTATCTCTAACGCACACTAGCTAGCATCTTTATCTTTCTATTTATCTGTTTCTCCATCAACCTTCTTTCTCGCCCTCACTCTTGATTCCTATCACGCACACTACATATGTTTCTCTCTACATGCAGTCAAGTGCCCTCTCACACACATATATAACTTCACCCTTTGAACCACCCGACGGTCATCTCCAACACCCAAACTAGCGGATGTCCCTCTAGCTAGCATCTCCATCTCTGTATCTATCTGTAGTTTCTCCGTCAACATTTCTTTCTCGCACGGAGTCTTGCTTCCTATCACCCACACTATATATGTCTCTCCATACATATGCATTTATAGGTTGGTCTCTTTTGCACAATCATTGCGCCTCACTCCCTCTGCTCGCCATAGATGCATGCTCCAGCCCACGCCACTCTCTTAAAGACAAAAACACATGCTCAATTGTCGGGACTTCTTCCATGCATTCTCACATGCATGCATATTGTCATACCGATCCGTCTCTCCCATGTCGTTGATCTTATGACTTATGTCTTCTTTCTTTTATCTCGATCATGCGCGCGCGCACACACACACATCCCATGTATACATGTATACCTCTCACACATGCACGTTCAAGGTCTCTATGTCTCCATACGTAGTTAATTACCCTCAATCCTAACGCCACATCGAATCGTTCTCCTCTTTTGTGCACATAACTTCCGCCTGGATGGGTAAAACACACACTCACACTTAACAATGTCCTTCTAGCTACCCCCCCCCCCTCGCGCCTCTCACTCTTCCCCTATATCCCTGAAACCAATAAAACCATCCATTAGTTTAATTCCCGCCTACATGCACCCTTGATATATAGTAGTCTTCCTCGGTGTCTCTCGAACAAACACG
>NC_041392.1:577028547-577046039 GCF_002162155.2 Triticum dicoccoides
TCCCTCTCTCACACACACAAACTAAGACTCCATCTCTCTCTCTCCTCTCTCTCTCTCACACACACCCCACACACACACTAAGACTCCATCTCACACACACATGCTCTAGGCGGAGCATTTGTTCCTACCACCCTTCATCCAACCTTACCCATATGATGAACAATCAGCTTTATTTACTTGCATAACATGGAAAAATTCCACTTTACTTTAGTAGTCAGCAAACTTATCATCTGTACCCTTATAAAAAAACGAGTTGGTGGTGATGGTGTGCCTGCCATCTTGTAATACAGACCGTATGATCTATATCTGAGGATAGAAAGCAAACTATGATAATTTTACAAAAGATACCCACACCTCTCTCCACATCATTATCTCCCGCAACCTCATTGCTCAGCAATTAAAAAAGGAATAAGTCTCTGGAACAATCTAGCATGCATGGTGGCCGCTGCCGCCTGCCGGCGCCGTCCATCCCCATGCCTCCGCCCATTCCGACTACCAGTCACCACCACGCTCCACTCCTCCTCGCCTTATCTCTCATCTTTCATTTTTTTCGATGACATTCTCGAGATACCAGTTTTCTGATAAAATTCTCAAGATATCATTAGTTTTTACACATGGGATTACTCCTGCATGGGTAAATCACAACAGGTGTTCTGTAAAAAAATGCATATTGATGTTCCGCGCAATGCACGAGAATCTTGCTTGTAATTATATAACGCAAATCACGAGCAGGAAGTGACATTTTTTTGACACAACCACGTTAACATGGCCACGCAAATCACTAGCTAAAGTAAATACCATTATACTTATATCCCGATGCAAAAGGTTGAGTACATGTTCGAAGAGTAGAATCGCACACACGCACTCTGTCTCTCAGAATCTCTCTCACACACACACACCAGTTATGTGACGCCCACTTAAGCAGACACGTATGTTACAATTTGTGCACCCGCGGGTACACGTGATGCTGCGCATTTATTTAAGCCGGAAGGCGAACCCAAACAGTAGCTGCATTCATTCCCCTCCCTTCGCCTCTTCTATGGTCGCCGTCGCCCGGTAGCCATGGGTCGGCCGAAGGTAACAACATACGCCATACATGCATCTTTTTGTGCTAGCACTCCTATATAAGGGTTGACCGGTCGCTTCCCGCGGACATGCGCGGGCGGTGGAAGAGGAAGGAGAAGGGAAGCAGGCTGTGGAGTAACATTTTTTTACCACAATTACCTAGGAAACCGAGTGCAATAATTGAGTAGTTTTGCAAACTACCAGCACTACACCTGAAACGGTTCAAAACCTATACTCCCTTGCCAGCGCGCGCTTCCCATGTGAAACAGTCAGCGTCGCCCTGGAGCGTTAGTGCTGCATTAATGCCCGGCCAGAGCGGAGGCGACCTCTCACTGGCGCCGGCTTTGAAGTGGCGCGACGGCTGAGAGAGCGCCGCTTCCCGGTGCACGCGACTGCTCCGCGTCGAGACTGGCCATAGGCCCTGTTTGGATCCATGGGTTAGAGTTAGTTTGAGCTAGTTGAGGCTCAAATAGCCCTAAACTATCCAAGCATGAGGGTTTAAATTGGAGCAAGTTGCACCGAACCCACCAAAAAAACTATCCCACCCATGAGGGTTTAAACTGGAGATAGTTCTCATTGGGACCACTGAAAAATCACTTTTCTCTCTCCATGAAGTGCATTTGTTGTCAATCTAACCCTGTCACCCAAACACCTCTTTGGCTACAGTTAGTTCAGGGTTAGTCATGAGTTAGTCTAACCTCTAGCTAAGTTAGAGTATCAAACAGGAGCAGTATAGGACATGCAAGTTGCTCAAAGCATACAGGAAAATTCGTACGTGAAAGGATTTTTTTCTTTTTGAAAACGGAACGTGAAAGGAATTTTTTTAGAATGCTCTTGGCATGTCGCTAACATGTGATAGTTAACCGACCTCAATAGACGGCAGAAACGCCAGCTCGCCGCACTTTGATAGAGACGAGGAGGGAGAAGCGATGCAGGCTGCTGGATTACTAGAGATAGGTGTCGCACGGAAGCCAAGAAATATGGTGATAGCGTGGGTTAACCATGTACTAGTATGATGTAACTACACTTGGCTGCCGTGTTTCGTACTCCTTCAGTCCACTATGGAGATGATTGGTTAATTTTATATCGCTGAATAATATTAAATATTATGAGTGCAGACGCTCCACCAAGAGGTTCCTTGCTCCTTCTCGGTCATCCAGAATCTATGTTCTTCCACTCTATTTTTTTTACGTGAGCTTTGTTCATCCTTTTGCCAACACGCGAGACATCTAGCATCAAGGTGCACGTGTTATGCAAGGATCGTTCCATCTATATGAAGAACACGTGGGACTGGAACTACGAGACGAACATGTACCCAGGAGTGGACGTACGAACCTGAGTAATATAGCGCAGTAAGTGAAGTAGAAAGGCACAAATCGTATGAACATGCGTGGCATATAGGGTGTGTTTGGTTGCGTTCTCGTCTCAGCATAGTTGTTCCCTCTTCAGGCATGCTCAACTCAACGCCCCTCTTCATGCATGCTCTCTTCATGCATGCTTCTAGTATATTTGTGCTAAACTAGTGTGGACTCATGCACCCTCCATACACTCTACCAAACACCCAAAAGTAGGTCGAGAAGGGAACTCTTGGGCGGCATTTGTCTCTTACTACGTACTACCACTAAATGTTGTACATGCAATGCACGGTGATGTTATGGAGTACGTGCCTAAGTACTCTACTACTACTATATTAGTTGGAGGCACATATTAACTTTTATATTTGTTTACGTGTATGCCCCAAGACCTTCCAACTAGACGTGTCTTTGTCTCCATTTTTTTTGCGGAAAACGTGTCTTTGTCTCCAGGTCGCACTTTGTATCGTCCATACCACTAAGTACTACTACGTGTGGTCTCCGACCCAGAAGTGAAAGAAGTGGAGACGCTCTACCACGCTGTCTTTTTATGCTGGGCTCTACCACGCTGTTCATGTCCCACTCCTTTTGCTTACGTGTGGGACATCCAGCACGTGCCGTGTTTGGCACCCTTCGTCATAAGAGTTGAGACGCTAGCATTCATCAGAAATAAAATTTAATTATAAATCGCAGTGATACTATTTTTTTGCGAACCAATCAACAGTGATACTATACCTCGATATCAGAAAGAATACTACTCCGTTCGCCAACATGTGGGACGTGGACCATCCTGGTCCACTTGCCATGCACGCTGAACTCCAAGGGAGTCACCCAGGTCGTCGCGCCGTAGTAACAATGGCTAATGAGCCGTCAAATCACAGGCCCACTTCCCACTTTGATGTTTCTTGGACGAAGGAACCATCATGACTTCGTTGAATTCTGCTTCTTGAAGAAAACTACTGTACCAACAGTACTGCTAGCTACAGTAGTTACTACAACAAAGGCCTCCTTTCGTTCATAGGATAGGAATATGAAAATCATAGGAAGTGAGATGACATGCATCTCAATTCCTATAGAGAAAGAGATGCCATTTGATGCTTAGGATAGGAATTTTTCCATTTAGTCTAGGCTAATGTACTGGTAATTTGCTCTAAAAACTACAGTAGTAACTAGTAGTACTGGTACATGCTCGTACTCACACACACACACACACACACACTAACTACTAGTACTACTACTTCTCACATGCTGGCCAGACGTCGTCGTTCCTTCCTGGCTTTGTCGGCGACACCCCACCGTTCTTGGATATCCGCCGACCTCTCCGCAGCAGCGCGTGCGTCCTTTTCTTTCTTGCGGTGGCGGGCCTCTCTTTTCTTGAGTGCTTTCTGACTTTTCCGCTCCCTCTGTGCGGCTTTGGCCGCCTCTTGCTCTACCACCCATTCGGCCTTGGCATCTTCAAATTCCTCCCACATAGTTGTGAGGTCGCGAGCGGCGATGAACTCGGCACGGCGGGATGCCATCGCTTCCCTACCATTTTGTGTGCGGTCGTGGGCGGCGAGGAACTCGGCGCGGCGGGATGCCATCGCTGCCTTACCGGTTAGTGTGCGGCGCGGTGGCATGAACGACGCTTGGTGAGAGCTCTGGGGTGGAGTGGCCGGACAACCGTATAGTGCATTGGTTTGTCAAGAGCTCAAGGACAGAAGACGAAGCAAATTTGGATTCCCCTTCAATCCTGGTCATTTATTACCAAGTAAAATGCATTGGCGGTCATCGAACTTGTCTTGGTAGCTCACTTTGATCATTGTATACGAGATATGGTGATTATACGGTCACTGGCTCAGCCTATAGCTCCGTATTTGTCTGGTTGACCAGTCAAACAGTCCGCATGCGCCTCATCAGCTCGTGTTCTTTATCTATCTACGTGGGCTTACCTGTCAATGGAGAAAGAAATACTGTAAAAACCAAAATTATGCTAGAGGCCGGACCGCTTCCGGAGCCCGCTCTCACCGCCCTAGCCCCTCAAGACGCCAGTTGCCCGCCGCATGCATGCATAGCAAGTAGTACTCCTTATGTGGAGGAGAGAGAGGCATTGACAAAGACAAGGAGTGGGCTCTGCAAGAGCCCGTCTCTACACGTGCTCCTAGGTATAAAAAATAATTCTAAAAAAGGCATAAAAACAATTGTGTCTTAAAAAAAGAAAGTTAAAAAACATTTGAGAGGAAATAGATAGAGAGGAAGTGAGAAAAAGCTGTAACCTGGGCATTACATGATGAAGGAGGGAGTGGTGCACATGCCAAGTTCACTGGGCTGCCGTGTTTCACACTCCTCCGTCGTAACAGTGGAGACAATAGCTTTCATCAAAAATAAACAATGAATACTCGTTGCTCGTCCTCTATATCGGAAAGAATACTTTCATTTGCCGACATGTGGGACGTCGACCATCCTAGTCCACCTGCCATGCACAAAATTATCCTGGTCTACCCCGGTCGTATCGCAGGCCCAACCTTTCCCACTGTAAGTTGTTCGAACGAAGGAACCATCATGACTTCGTTGAATTCCGCTTCTTCAAGAAAACTTACTGTACCCACAATACTGCTACCACACGCGAAGACTGGATGGCACTGTACCACGTCATATCACTGAAACCCACTAGGCTAAACTAGCCCGCCTAGGTCATCTATTTTGGAACGGAGGGAGTACGTCTCTGCACTGCTATGATTTTGTGTTGCACATCATATCACTGAAACCCACTAGGCCAAACTAGCCCGCCTAGGTCATCGATCTCTAAGCCTACAATTTTAGGAGCTAGGGCTATTGGTCGATCGACGAGGGATAAGTATAAGCGTACCACGAGCTCATCAGCCCCAACGTTTCTCTTCGGTGAGTGTTTTGCAGGTACTATAGCTCGCACAGTAGCTAGCCTACTAACACCAAGAATCAGCAAACAAGCCCTGCTGATATGATAAACAGTTCAAACTTACATCTAATCATGCCATATATTACATCAAAAGCTGGTGAGGATACATCTGTTTCCATAACTCGGAGAGGGTTCACATGATTCACTATCAAACAAAAGTAGCAAGATCCGCCCACACAAGACAATGCACTAGCCCTAAGATGGTTTGATAACACGCATCATTCTGGTAATTAAACACAGGGCAATGCAAACTATCCTGAAGGATTAGCGCGACCAACTATTTCTTGTCATCGATCTCTCGGGCAATGACCACAGCATGGACAGCGGCATGGGAATCGATTTCTGGGACGATGTCCGCAGGACTGACCGTGACATCGGAATCGATCTCTGGGGTGATGTCCACAGGATGGACAGCGGCATCAGAATCGATCTCCGGGGCGATGCCAACAGGACGGGCCACGACATCGGAATCATCAAGGACATGCACCGGCATCTGCACAACCCTAACATATTAGCAAGCACATTGCAATCAAAAACCACAACTATGGTAATAAGCCATTATTTTTTACCTTGTGCAGCTCACCGGGGGATCTCATCCCTCTGGGAGCCATCTCCTCGTCCTCGATGGGGGCCATCACCTTGCCAGGGGAATACTGCTTCTCAACGGTGACTATCTCCTCAAACTCGGTCTTGAGCCTCACATAGGTGGCAATCAGAGTTCCTGGGGTAGGCACGGTGGGGCCATTGCTGTTCTTCCAACTTTCTTTGAGGAGTTCGTCCGCCAACATCCTCAACTGTTGGGCCAGTGCTTGTTTCTTGGAGTTCTTCATCTCCATGGGTTGGCCCGCCAACATGGTCAACTCGTTGGTCGGTGCTTGCTTCCTGGAGATCGCTGTCTCTAGTGGGTTGTCCGCCGGCAACTCTTTGCCTTGTGCTCCAGGATCCATCAATGAACTGACAAACAAAAAGCAATCGAAAGGAAACCACAATCGCAATGAAAATGGGAAAATAATAGGATGTGAGAACCAGTCGGTGCTTCGCAAAAAGAAGATTCTTGGAATGAAAATATAGCAGCATAACTGATTCGCCCACCTTTCCTTCATTGGTACAGAAGAAAAATGGCAGAAGTGAGTAGCCTGGAGTGAGGTTTTCTTCAAGAAAGGGAAGAAAGGGCTTGAACGAGCATTCCAGTGAAATGATGGTTGCTTCGTCCAGTCCAACTTGGAGGCCACCTTACCACTGCTGGTAAAGGTGTGCATTTTGTGATATGACGGGTCATGAAGGCCACACTGGGGTGACAGGTGAGTCTCGACTGTAGCACCTCGCTGTGATTTGGTGTATGGCACGCGGGCCCGGATGCTTTGAAATGTCCCGCATGTAGATAGAGCGGCTAGTCATATACTCCCTCCTTTCCGGTTTATAGGGCTCAATTCAAAAATTTCACCAACCAAGGTAGATGGTGAGTGGTGGAATCCTTTTTGTAATTTGCAAAAGCACCCAATTAATGCTCTTGTTTTCTTGAAAAATGTATGTTTACCAATGTATTAATTGCAATGCATGCATGCATAAAGTACATGCATTGGTCAATTTTCTCTTAATACCTGCATGCAATTATTTAATGCACCTTGGAATCTAAACTTGTGATGGGGAACAACCAAATTGAGCCTTATAAAATGAAAAAACTAAGATTTTGAGATAAGCCCTATAAACCAGAAAGGAGGGAGTAGGAGTGCTCAATATTGTGCACCGTGACCAAGGCGGAGAGGAAAATGAGAGAACTACGTAATTAATGCATGAGTTTAATTAGCGTAGTTTTGTAAAGTACGAGATACATTTCTCCAATCGCAAAATACCTTGGTTCATGAGATTTGAGATTTGAGCCCTATAAACCGGAAGGGAGGGAGTACTGCACACGGTGTAGTCTAGTCACTTGTTGAAATCTCTAGAAAGGCAAATACTCCTTTCTGGTTTACAGGGCTATACTACTCCCTCCGTCTAGGTGTGTAAGTCATCTTATGAAAACCAAATGTGTAGTCCCAAAACACTTAGGCGCGGTGCATTAAATTCTATCTTGTTTCTTGTTTCTTGACATATCAACCAATAAGAGATGAGAGGTGTGCATGCTTTTAATGACTTGCAATGGCTAGTTCATTGCATGCAATGCTATTAATTAGCAAATAAACATTGGTGACCCCAGGAGGAAATGGTGCTAAGCGCATGGACCTATGTAGAATGAGTATCAACCAATGGATAATGGAGTTTAATTGTTAAATAATAGCAATTTTGTCTCATGCAAGAGCCTGGCTAGTACTCTAAGGAACTGCACCACGCGAGCGTTCGCAACTGCCATGTTCGGGTTGCGCTTGGCTCTTCGCCTCTTCGAGAAGACGAACAATGATGTTACTCCTACTTCTACAATATCGAATCCACTGATGCATGTCTGTCCACCTCGTGCGGGAGGGATAGCGTGTAGCGAAAGCTTCTACTTACTGCTCTTGCCTTTGCGTCTATGACAGGTGGGCCCAACAGGTGGTTGGCCCTCCTGTCATGCAGCCAAAGGCAGGTGCAGTTAAGGCACCGGAGCTCAGTCCGCGAGGGAGAGGGTGTTGTAGTAATCAAATTTCTCGGTCTTGTACGAGTTGATGAAGATAGGGGTTGCTTGCTTGCTAGGGTTGCTCACTACGTATATATAGGCCGGAGCCTCCACACTTGCTTGCCAGGGTTGCTCTATTCACACACTCTCATCTTCTCCAGATCTAAACAAGATAGGGGTAGTAACACTGTCTTTCTTCCTTCAAAAAACACTGGCTTTCTATCCTCACCGCTGGTTACAGATCCGGACGTATCCCCCTCCGCCGGTGAAGGGGAGGAGGGGCAGCGTTTAGGCCGTCGTCGACAGCGAGGGAGGAGACCCACTACCGGCCGCACCGTTATCTCTGGCCGAGCGCCGGCGCGGGAGGTCCTCCGATCCCTTCGTTGTTGCCTGTGGGCGGATCCGGCCTCCCGCCGCCCACCTATCAACATCCCGACGACCTTCAGGTATATCTTCGTTCGAAACCGCCTTAGCTCTACTTCCCCAGCTCGCTACGTCGCTGCATGTGCATCATTTTCTACCTCTCAGCCCCTCTCGATCGGATGGTCCAACGTCACATTTTTTTTTCTTCTATTGTTAGAGGTAAAGCTACTTCATGGAGTCGAATCTTGTTCTACTTGGTTCAAACAAGAAATAAAGTGGGGGTGGGGGAATTTAGTATGTACATCGGACTTGGTACAAACAAGAAGGAAAGAGGGTGAAAGTAGTACAGACTGGTCATCCAACCGGTCTCTTGGTCGAAAAGGGAAATATAGGGGTAACGCTGTACACAGTGGTATGACCAGGACTAGATTTGCTATCCACACATAGGAGTAGGTGGCTAGAGTGAGCAAAAATGGGACCAACCCAGATATGTTTCTTGGATGTTTGTTTCTCGGGGCAACAAACTATGAATCACCACTTTATGCCCCTGTTTACGTACATGGTGCTGGACTGCTGGTGCACCCACTATCCCATGCCCTTATACCAATATTTAGGCTCCGTTCGGAATAAAGGGGCAGAAAACATAGGTCTTGATGAAAATAGAGGAATAGGAAAGGAATGTAGGTATAAAACTATGGAACAGCGAACCGGAGGAAACTCTCAAGAGAATGTGTTCGGATGGACTACGAAATGTACATATTTGTTTTTTTAGAGTAGCATGCTTGGCAGTATGAGATGCTATTTGTTTATTCAGATGCACAGTGACTACTCTTGTCCTCACCTCATGTACCACACATAGGTTGATTTTTTTATTCCGGCAACACATCACATCAACCTGTCTAACACATGGCAGCGAGCGCCTACCTCGGGCTTCCGCCCAAAAAATGAGCAGCGCGTGGATGTTTCTAATCCTATGGAATCAGTACTACTAGACCGGCTTTCCTATGAAACACTATTCACCTTTCCCATGTTCCAAACGGTTGGAAGGGAAAGAATACCGTAGGAATATGTTCCTACGAAAATCCTGCACCAAACCTGTGAACCGAACGCAGCCTTAGCTGTTCTTAATCTAATGTCCCTGGTAAAAATGAAGCCATGCCACTGTTATAAGCCTTGACAAGTTTAGCCAAATGTTTTTGCCTGTAATTGTTTGAGACTCTGACTGTTTCCTCTGTGCCTTTTTGTGCAAACAGGGATATCCAATTCACCTGGTTGCTGTTGTGACCTTTTGGTGCACTGCACAAAACTCTTCGTAAAAGAAGTGACTTTTGTGTTGTTTAATTGGAATGTCAGAATGGAACAGTTGGTTCATTTTGGTGGAACTACACAAAGGGAGATCTGTGTTCCAATCCTCATCATCCATATTGGCGCCATAACCTTCCTTTAGGTAAGAATGATATTTAATGCATGTGTTCATCTCTATTTTTCGACTGCCATGAGAAAATAATGCTGTTTTTTATATTACACTTGTACTCCCTCACTGACAAAACCAATTCTAAATTAGAAGGCCAATCATGTACTTGGTTTCACCAACTGGTGAGGAGAAAGAGAAACATAGCATGAAGAGGAAGAGGAAGAAGAATAAACAGTGCCAAGGCGATCTTGCTGAAGCCAGAGGCCTCAAGTCGAGGCCATTCAAGGGCTCCGGCAATGACTACCTTACATGTGAGACGATCCTCCAGGGAGCCCTTCCACTTATGCTGTCTCACTTAATTAATTAGGAGTACTTAAGTACCACTAATTTATTAGTGCCTAATTTTCCTGTTGGAGTTAAACAAATCTTTAGTAGGACCCTATGCTGAATCATGTACGTGTGTATGTTTGTCTATGGAGGTGAATCATGTGGTGGAGCAGGGAGGGAATATTATTAGTGTCATGACATAATAGTGCTATTGTTTTGCATGTCAATTTATTGCCATTGGTTCAATGAGGCAATGTTTTGCGTATTGTCCATCATGAATTTGATGCTACTGGTTGAGTAATATGCTAATGTCTTCCTATCCTTTCTCATTAAGCTAATGAAGGTTTCACCTTGTTCCTACTTGTGCAAACAGGGATCATGTTGTGCCAATCATACATTAAATGGAACTAGACAAGACAATACAATGAACTATATCCCAGCCAGTGCTTTAACTCTGTTGGAAGTTCTTGATAATCTTTCGATATAATCTCAGCACTGGTAAACAAGAGTGATTTCAACCATACATTTGAAGTGCACAAAAATATATACTATTGTGTGATTCCAGTGAGTGCTTTATCATCTCTTATGGGACTACATGAATAAGCTTTTTTTCTCAGGTTGGTATGGGCCTAAGGCCTTCATCCATATTAGTTTGCTGCCATCTCTATTTGTATTGTGCTACTGTCATGAGAAACTCCTTTATCTTTGCACGTTAAAGTTTTGCAACCTATGATAAATGGCAATGCTTTGAGTGTTGAGTTGAGCTAATTGGCACTGATTAAATAAACTAATACCTCTATTTAAGCAAGACTGCTATGTTGCTAACTTTACCCATTAAGATAATGAGGGTGCTTCTATTTGTTAGTGTATGTTTCATAAACTAGTCCCACTATTACAGTAATATCACTCTCTCAATATATGTGCCAACAAGGATGCTCGATTTTGGTGGAACTACACAAAAACTTTGGGTGCTTCATTGCCTCGACAGCTTCCGTCCTTTCCTGTCAGTCGCTAAACTCCGCATGCTTTCTTCCTTTGCTGTCAGTCGCTTGGCTTATCTCGGCTTCCAGTCAAAGGAAATAGTAATTGATATGCTACCTCACACAGGTTGGTACTGGTCTTTATCCTGATTATTGTGCCTGTCATATGTATTGATAATTTGGTATTGTGCTACTGTTTGCCGATTTCATAAAGGAGTAATTTGGAGCCTGAACTCGCAGGCAAATCATTACATCGGGTGATTTTAGTAGAACTGCACAAAATGATCAGATGTTGACAAGAAGTGCCTATATTCATTCGAGTATCAACCAGCGTCAACCAATTGTCAAACTCCAAGTGTTAGGAGAGTGAATGCCAAAAATATTGCTTGGTGCATAGCCCAGAAAAACGCAGTCCAGTCTTTGGTCCCAACTTGTGCCTTTTGGTTATCGGCACAAGTTGGTTGACGCTTATCGGCACAACTTGTGCCTTATGGTAACAAACTATATGGCATGGAGTCTAAAGATTCCAGACAAGTTGGTTGACGCTTATACTCATCTGGCACTTAATCAGTCTGCACGCCAAGGATGCTCCATTTCAGTTGAACTGCACAAAAATTTGGGTGGTTCATTTTCTCAACCGCCTCCTTTCTCGTCTGCAATGTAGAATTTTGGCGAGATACAGGGCCAAGATGAGCCAGTAAACTGGTTGGATGAAAGTAGTGGCCAAGTTGCTCAAACCTCCCTCGGCACGAGGCCACTGTTTGAGGATAAACCTACAAGCAAAGTTCAGATAGTCTGTGCTGCCTCTTATGTACTCAAAAGTTTACTCGTACAAGAACTAATTTTAGCAAGAAGTACCTCCGATTGAACACCATTTACCAGTCCGTACCCTAGGTAATTAAAGTTCGTCCATGGATCATATTGGTTGTGATCTCAATCATTTGGATGCATAAACATACTGAACATGTGTATATCTGAATCTTTTTGTAAATTATGTATGAATATTGTCGTGTGATCTATCAATCATTTGGATGCATAGATATGCTGAGCTTGTGTATATATGAATCTTTTGAGTTATTGATTGTGAATGTTGGCTATGGATATGAACGTATCCTGTGAACTTGAGTTTGATATGAATGTTTACCTTTTCTGTTGTATTTGTGTGTGAACTTGTTAGTATGACTACTGTGGGGTATAAAACGCAGGTCTCTTATAAAAGTAATGCCGTGTCCAATTTATGTTTTCCCTTCTAACCACATTATATATATTTATATTATTACTATTATCGTATATTTTATAGAGACTTATATATACATTATAAAAACATCCCAACTTATAAAAATAAATGTTTAACGGAAGTTGGCAAGGAAAATCCTGGTTGTTTTTGACTCACACGCAAGGAAAATCCTGGTGATTGCGAAGATTTTAAGGACCAATTTAATAATAACGCGCTCATTTTTATTTTGAGCAATAACTCGCTAATTTCTTAATTATATATATAAAAAATGTGCCTCTCCGGTTTATTCTTTGATATTAATTGCTCCTTCTAACATAACATTATACGTATATATAACGAGCCCACCTAATACGTGTATTTCAAAGAAGTGCAAATGGGCTGGGATTTCTTAGAAAATATAAATGGGCCTGATTGACGCGAAATTATTTGTTCACCCAGCCCAGCAAATGGACTGTACATTCTAGAAAACATGGGTTAAATATATGCCACTTTTTTGCAGGCTGACATGTGGGCCAATAGGTCGAAGCCTACGCAGGGCGTTGTCAACTTGGTCAACAAATGATTGTGTCATCCATAGCCATTGGATTTATATCCAACGGCCAGCATGCACCTTCAATCTCTCGTCTTCTTCCTCCAGCGTTGCTGGGACCGCCTGGTCCGGCCTCCGGCGGCTAGCGGCTCTGCTTAGCACACATCGCTGCGAAGCACTACCCCACCGCTAGCCAGGCTATCCCTCCACCCCTCGACACCTCCTGTTATTCTCCACAGACTACAGCCCCACGCCGCAACAAAACCAGTTATAACCCTTCTCCTCCTCTACGACTCCACTGCCACGTTTTCCCATCTCCGAGTCGTTCCCGTTCGGGGCCTCGCCGTCGTCCACTGCCTCGCTGCGTTCGGTGCGGCCTGGTCAACAAACGAGAGTCATCGGAAGAGGACTTTACGTGGAGAGCCTGACGGCTGGGACCCACGAGGTCCATGGTCGCATGCAAGGAAAGTTCCTCCTTATTAAGCTGAAAAATATGTTTCCTCCACCTGACAGCTGGGACCCACCGGCTGTATCTTCGCACGGAAGGAAGTGCCTCCTTGTTTTGCGAAAAAAATTATTCATCCCGTTGACAGCTGGGACCCGTCAGATTTGGTGACTGACTTGTGGGCCTACTAAGCGGATGTGTACAATCAGTAGTATATTTCGTCTGTTTGATGCTGCTGTTGTTTTCAATGTACAATCAGTAGTATGTTTCGTCTGTTGGTTGAATAAATGTGTTGTTAGAACGATAAACACAATGTTTTGGAAGTCGTTGCACGGTTCGATCCTTTAGTGCCCCGTACCGTACGTAGCGCATACTATTTATCGTACGGAACACATTTTTTTTGAAACTCGGAACACATTTTCCACTTGTTGATAACATGCAGCCCACTGATGAAGGCCCAATAGAGAAGCCCATAATTAACTGGAAGGGAGGCTCTCACATGAATCTGGCCCAGGTACATGCTCATGGTCCCCTAAACATAAATAAGTAAATAAATAAATAAATAAATAAATAAAGCTAAATGCTCATGCACCAGTTCTTTGGGAAAATAGCTAGCCCAGTATTTCTTTTTGAAGAATACCCAAGCTAGGCCTATTTGTTTTCTCCGAATTACTGGGCTGCAAATCTTTCAAGATGAGGAGGGATGCATTCCGGCCTGCCTTAAGAGTATGGTCAATGTCTGTTAAAAGTAATATCAAAAGGGGTTGAAAATTCCAAAAAAAATATAGCAAATGGGATATAAGTTTCTTTTTTGTTTTTGTTCTTCACTGATATCTTATACACATTTCATTGGATTTAACACGACATAGTACTAATTTATTTTTAAATTTGTTTTACTATGTCTATTAATTTTTGGATTAAGAATATTTTGTTCCCCAGCAAAATTTGTGAATTTTCAAAATTTCCCACATATTTAGTTAATTTTTTGACCCTGGTACTGACCAGAAAATGGGCAGCAATTCTAAAAATGGAAAACGGGCTGCAATAAATTCCATATGAATCAGAAAATGAGTAAAAAATATAAAAATAATAGCAAATGGGCTATACACGCCACGGATTTCGAGGCTGACTTGTTTACGAAATGCTTTGTTAGTGAACACATGATTCTAGCAGCAGTTAGTGTTGGATGTCCATCCAACGGCCGACGTGCTTCTTTAATCTCTGATCTTCCTACTCCAGCCGCCTAAACTAGCGCCGGCGGGACTACCTGCTCCCTGCTCTTGTGGCCCGTTGTGATGCCGCGCAGGCTTCCCCGGCCCACCCTACTCCCTCCGTTGGCCTGGCCGCACGCAAGCAAGTGCCTCCTTATTACGCGAAAAAATGATTCCTCCCACTGACATCTGGGGCGCACCGGTTGGGAGGCTAACCTGTGAGCCTACTAAGTTGACGCGTACGCAGGGCTTGTCAACTTAGTCAACAAACGATTCTAGCAGCAGCAACCGTTGGATTTGAATCGAACGGTCCTGCTGCTTCTTCAATCGTTGCTCTTCTTGCACCAGCCGCCCAAACTAGCGCCGGGGAGACCGCCTGCTCCTGCCTCCAGTGGACGGCTGTGCTGTCGATGAGGCCTCATCACCCCCTACTACTCCCACCGCTAGCCAGGCCCTGCGGCGACGGCAGCCTCACGCCGCAGCCGAACTAGTGAACCCTCGTACTCCTCTCCGCATGGGCATCCACTACCGCGTCTTCCCCGGCTCTGCGTCGTCCCCTTCCTAGGCCTCATCGTCGTCCACCGCCTTGCTGCTCTCGGCGCGGCGTGGTCAACGTGGTCAACGACATTCCATCGGAAGAGTACTGTACGTGGAGAGGCTGATAGCTGGGTCCACGGCCACAGCCTAGTTTTTTTGTGATTTGCCAAGTAAGTCGCTTTGTCAGGGCTGTTGGGCTACAAATCTTTCAAGACGAGGAGGAGAGCTTTCATTCGGCTGGCCGAGAAAATGGCCCATCACTAATGAGAAATGGGCTGTACATTTTTAAAACACATCAAACCGGCAATTAGTTTCAAATATCTTTTTTTTTATTTTGAGATTTGAAATTACATTAATTTTTATGCATGGAGAATTTGTTGGATTTTATATTGATATACATTTATTTTTAAAATCAGTTTGAATGTGAGTCGAAATTTCGGGATTAAAAACAGTTCGGACCGCACCGAAATATGCAAAATTTCGTATAATCTTTTAACCATGGCCACAATATGGGCTGTAATGCTAACAAAAAGAATATGGGCTCCAAAAAACCTTAATAATTAGCAAATGGGCTGTAAATTATTAGAAATAATGGCAGATGGGTTGTATGCTATTTCCCACAGATTTGAGGCTTTCCTAAAAAAAGGTTGACGCACAAGCAGTGATTGTTGGAAGGCCATCCAACGGCCGTCGTGCTTCTTCAATCTCTGCTCTTCCTGCTTCAGCCGCTCAAACAAGCGCCGGCGGGATTGCCTGCTCCCTCCTCCCCGCGGCCGGCTCTGCTACCGCGCAGGCCTCACCGCCCCACTGTACTCCCATCGCTGGCCTAGCCATCCTTCTACTCACCCACACCTGCTGTTATTCTCCGGCGACGGCAGACGAATCAGTAAACCCTCATACAGTCGTACTCCCCTCCGCGTGGGAAACAACTGCCGAGTCTTCCCTGCCTCCATGTCGTTCCCTTCCTAGGCCTCGCCGTCGTCCATCGCCCTGGTGCTCTCGGCGTGGCCTGGTCAACGTGGTCAACGACCGACATGCATCTGAAGTGGACTTTAGGTGGAAAGGCCGACAGCTGGGTCCACGGCCGCACGCAAGGAAATGCCTCCTTATTACGCGCAAAATAATGATTCCTCCACCTGACATCTGGGACCCACCAAAAGGGCCTCTGTATTTTGCAAAAAAAACGTTACCGCCGCTGACAGCTCGGACCCACCAGCTATATCTTCGCACGCAAGGAAGTGCCTCCTTATTACGCACAAAAAAATTGAATACTCCCCCTGTTAGCTGGGACCCAGTATAGTGGCAGGCTGACTTGTGGGCCTACTAAGTTGACGGGGACGGAGGGCTTTGTCAACTTAGTCAATATGCACGATTCTAGCTCCAGTGACCGTACGATGTCCATCCAACGGGCGTCGTTCTTCTTCAACCTCTGGTCTTCTTGCTCCAGCCGCCCAAACCAGCGCCGGTCGTGCCTCGTGCTCCTGCCTCCCATGGCCGGCTGCGATGCGGCGGAGACCTCACCGCCCCCTACTACTCCCACCGCTGGCCAGGCCATCCCTCTACTCACCCACACCCCCTGTTACTCTACGGCGACGGCAGCCTCACACCGCATCGAACCAGTGCCCTCGTGCTCCTCTACGCGTGGGCATCCACTGGCGCGTCTTCCCCAGCTCCGTGTCGTCCCCTTCCTAGGCCTCGCCGTCGTCCACCGCCCTGGTGCTCTCGGCGTGGCGTGGTCAACATGGTCAAGGAACAGCTTCCATCGAACGTGGACTGTACGTGGAGAGGCTCACAGCTGGGTCCACGGCCGCAGCAAGGAAGTGCCTCCTTATTACGTGCAAAATAATTATTCCTCCACCTGACAGCGGGGACCCACCGGACGGGCCACCGTATTTCGCCCCCCCTGACTGCTAGGACCCACCAGCTACATCTTCGCAGGCAAGGAAGTTCCTGACAGTCGGGACCCACCTGGTCGAAGCGTACGTAGTGTTGACATTCTGGTCGCGAACATGTACGTACATACTGGTCGATGTAGAGGCGCGCACGTGTCGTAGTAGAGGCGCACACGTAGCATGTACACGTACGTACAGCGGCCAGGGTGCAAGAAAGAAAATACGGCCACGTATGTGTACATACGGGCGGGGTCTCGAACGCCTACTCGCGCATACGTACGGCGAGGGCTCGTGTACATGGCTGGGTCGGAACGGAGAAACATCGTCGTCGTCATGTTCATGGGTCGGAACGGAATGCGTGGTCGTGTTCATTGGGAGGGCTTGGACGGAAGAGGCGATGGAAACGAGGCCTGGCGTACCACACAACGGAGGAAACTGACCTCCTACGGTCGAAACGAGGGTCCTGCTGGCGGGAGGGGTGTGGCGTACCGCAAAACGGAGGAAACAGACCTCCTACTGTCGAAACGGGGGTCCTGTTGATCGGGAGGGGTGTGGCGTACCGCAAAACAGAGGAAACAGACCTCCTATGGTCGAAACGCGGGTCCTGTTGATCGGGAGGGGTGTGGCGTA
>NC_041392.1:577046321-577046824 GCF_002162155.2 Triticum dicoccoides
GGAGGAAACAGACCTCCTACGGTCAAAACGGGGGTCCTGTTGATCAAGAGGGGTGTGGTGTACCGCAAAACGGAGGAAACGGACTTGTGTTGGAGCGCTACGGTCGAAACGGGGGTCCTGTTCATCGGGAGGGGTGTGGCGTACCACAAAACGGGACTCCATGGGATATTGTTCATCTCCACCGTTGACCCCCTCCAGCCTCCATGAGCTACTGTTCATCCACCGTCGATCTCCTCCAGCCTCCACGGGCTCCTGTTCATCCAGCCTCCACCTCGCGCTACTCCAACGGCTACTGTTTAACCACCCCTCCATCGTCTACTGTTCATCCAGCCCTCCACATCATGGGGTCCTGTTCAACCACTCCTCCACGGGCACCCCTCCACCGTCTACTATTCATCCTGCCCTCCACACCACGGGGTCCTGTTCATCCACCCCTCCACGGGCACCCCTCCATCGTCTACTATTCATCCAGCCCTCCACCACACCACGGGGTCCTGTTCATG
>NC_041392.1:577046948-577049249 GCF_002162155.2 Triticum dicoccoides
CGCAACACTCACTGTTCATCCCATCGATCGGCTTCAGTTAGCAGCAGTAGCCAAGGAATCGCTCGATCGGGTTCAGTTAACAGCCATCGATCGATCGCTCGGGTTCAGTAATGCGTAGCCTGCAGTGCAATCGCTCGGGTTCAATTAGAGCCCAATGCCTCGCTCGGGTTCAGTTAGAGCCAACGTCTCGCACACATGTGTGTACGTGTACGAGAGAAACGCGCAACGCTCGGCCCCCGACCTCCCACTGTAACCGGAAACTCCCCGAAATTTTCCTCCCCCTCACTTCTACCACGAGTTTTTCCATCATGGACGGCCCAAAGAATGTCATGCAGCTGCGTCTCCGGCCCGCCCAGGATGAAAAGCCCATTTTCTGTCATGATTTTTTGTCATAGAAGTAGGAGCCCACCACATCTATGATGATACCGGGTTTTTTCACAATTATCGTCATAGAAGTGTCATATGTATGATAGAAAAAAATTCATTCGGCCCAAAATTTCACGGATGTGTCTTTTTTTGTAGTGTATAGAGATAGATAAAGACGCTTGATAGGACTTTCACAAAGCACATACCTTGATAAAGTTTTCAAGCAGTTCAAAATGGACCAGTCAATGAAAGGATTCTTGCCTGTGTTACAAGGTGTGAAGTTGAGTAAGACTCAAAACCCGACCACGACAGAATATATAGAGAGAATGAAAGTCATTCCCTATGCCTCAGTCATAGGTTCTATAAAGTATGCCATGTTGTGTACCAGACCTGTTGTGTGCCTTGCCATGAGTTTGGCAAGAGGGTACAATAGTGATCCAGGAGTAGACCACTAGACAGCGGTCAAAATTATCCTCAAGTACCTAAAGAGGACTAAAGAAATGTTTCTCTTTTATGGAGGTGATAAAGAGTTCATCGTTAAGAGTTACATCGATGCAAGCTTTGACACCGATCTGGATGACTCTAAGTCTTGATCTGGATACATATTGAGTAGCTCCATGCAGAATTTGCAAAATATATAAGGATCTCAATGTGGCAGAACCATTGACTAAACCTCTCTCACAAGCAAAACATGATCACACGTTAGTACTCTTTGGGTGTTAATCACATAGTGATGTGAATTAGATTATTGACTCTAGTGAACCCTTTGGGTGTTGGTCACATGGCGATGTGAACTATGGGTGTTAATCACATGAAGATGTGAAATATTGGTGTTAAATCACATGGCGATGTGAACTAGATTATTGACTCTAGTGCAAGTGGGAGACTGAAGGA
This sequence comes from Triticum dicoccoides, assembly GCF_002162155.2. Classification (NCBI taxonomy): domain Eukaryota; kingdom Viridiplantae; phylum Streptophyta; class Magnoliopsida; order Poales; family Poaceae; genus Triticum; species Triticum dicoccoides. The sequence continues at coordinate 577,048,209 of NC_041392.1, forward strand.
AATATGCCCTAGAGGTAATAATAAAGTTGTTATTTATATTTCCTTATATCATGATAAATGTTTATTATTCATGCTAGAATTGTATTAATTGGAAACTTGATACATGTGTGGATACATAGACAAAACACAGTGTCCCTAGTAAGCCTCTACTAGACTAGCTCATTACTCGAAGCTAGTTAAGTTTCCCAGCCATAGACATGTGTTGTCATTTGATGCATGGGATCACATCATTAGGAGAATGATGTGATGGACAAGACCCATCCGTTAGCAAAGCATAATGACCGTTAAGTTTTTATTGCTATTGCTTTCTTCATAACTTATACATATTCCTTTGACTATGAGATTATGCAACTCCCAGATACCAGAGGAATGCCATGTGTGCTATAAAACGTCACAACGTAACTGGGTGATTATAAAGATGCTCTACAGGTATCTCCGAAGGTGTTTGTTGGGTTGGCATAGATCAAGATTAGGGTTTGTCACTCCGAGTATCGGAGAGGTATCTCTGGGCCCTTTCGGTAATGCACATCATAATAAGCCTTGCAAGCAATGTGACTAATGAGTTAGTTACGGGATGATGCATTACGGAACGAGTAAAGAGACTTGCTGGTAACGAGATTGAACTAGGTATAGAGATACCGACGATCGAGTCTCGGGCAAGTAACATACCGATGACAAAGGGAATAACGTATGTTGTCATTACGGTACGACCGATAAAGATCTTCGTAGAATATGTGGGAACCAATATGAGCATCCAGGTTTCGCTGTTGGTTATTGACCGGAGAGGCATCTCGGTCATGTCTACATAGTTCTCGAACCCGTAGGGTTAGCACGCTTAACGTTTGATGACGATTTTGTATTATATGAGTTATGTGATTTGGTGACTGAATATTGTTTGGATTTTCGGATGAGATCACGTACATGATTAGGAGTCTCGAAATGGTGGAGAGGTAAAAATTCATACATAGGATGATAGTATTTGGACACCAGATGTGTTCCGAGGGTACCGGGTACATATCGGGTCACCGGAAGGGGTTCCGG
>NC_041392.1:577049497-577081273 GCF_002162155.2 Triticum dicoccoides
ATGGGCTGCTGCGCCCCCTTAATGGCTGAATAGGAAGGGGAAAGGAAAAGGGGAAGAGAGAAGGAAGGAGAGGCAATTCGGCCTCCCCCTTCCTTCCCTCCTCTCTCTCCTTTCCTTACCTCTCCGAAAAAGATGGTAAGTGGGGAGGCCGAATTGGACAACGCCCCCAAGTAGGATTCCTCCTACTTGGGGCACCCCATGGATGTCCCCCTCCCTCTCCCACCTATATATATATGTGGGGAGGGGCACCTAGAACACACAACAAACATTGTTAGCCGTGTGCGGCACCCCCCTCCACAGTTTATTCCTCCAATCATATTCACGTAGTGCTTAGGCGAAGCCCTACGCGGATCACTTCACCATCACCTTCACCACGCCGTGAAAATAAAGTTCCTTAATTGTGAAAAAAATCACAAAAAATCTAAGAATTTCATGAAATTTGGGAAAACAACTCATGAAATTTGAGAAAAGTCATATCTTTTTGAAAAAAGTACATGATTCGAAAAAATATAAAGAGAAGAAAAAGAACAAGGAAAAAATAAAAAGGAACTGTGACTTCTGAATTTATAGTGAAATGAAGAAAGAATAAATTGAAAAAAGAAGTTAATAAGCACGAACTTGAAGATGCCATGGTGGTTGTGTTGGGGAACGCAGTACTTTCAAAAAAAATCCTACGCACATGCAAGATCCATCTATGTTATGCATAGCAACGAGATGGGGAGAGTATGTCTATGTACCCTCGTAGACCGAAAGCGGAAGCGTTATGACAATGCGGTTGATGTAGTCGTACATCTTCACGATTTGACCGATCCTAGCACCGAAGGTACGGCACCTCCACGATTTGCACACGTTCAGCTCGGTGACGTCCCACGAACTCTAGATCCAGCTGAGGTCGAGGGAGAGTTTCCTCAGTACGACGGTGTGGTGATGGTGATGATGAAGCTACCGACGCAGGGCTTCGCCTAAGCAATGCAATGATATGACCGAGGTGGAAACCTGTGGAGGGGGGCACCGCACATGGCTAAACAATCAACTTGTGTGTCTATGGGGTACCCCTGGCCACGTATATAAAGGAGGGGAGGGAAGAGGTGGCTGGCCCTAAGGAGGCGCGCCAGGTGTGAGGAATCCTACTAGGACTCCCTAGTCCAAGTAGAATTTCCCTCCTCTTTCCTATTCAGAGTAGGAGAGAAGGAAAGAGAGGGAGAGGGAGAAGGAAAGAGGGGCCGCGCCCCCACCCCTTGTCCAATTTGGTTTGGGCAGGGGGAGGCGCGCGCCACCTCTTGGCCCTTCTCCCCTCTCTCCACTAAAGCCCAATAAGGCCCATTACTTCTCCGTGTGAATTCCCGTAACTCCCCGATACTCCGAAAAATACCCGAATCACTCGGAACCTTTCCGATGTCTGAATATAGCCTTCCAATATATTGATCTTTACATCTCGACCATTTCGAGACTCCTCTTCATGTCTGTGATCTCATCCGGGACTCCGAACAACCTTCGGTACATCAAAACACATAACTCATAATACCAATCGTCATCGAACGTTAAGCGTGGGGACCCTACGGGTTCGAGAACTATGTAGACATGACCGAGACTCATCTCCGGTCAATAACCAATAGCGGAACCTGGATGCTCATATTGGTTTCTACATATTCTATGAAGATCTTTATCGGTCAAACCGCGTAACAACATATGTTGTTCCCTTTGTCATCGGTATGTTACTTGGCCGGGATTCGATCATCGGTATCATCATACCTAGTTCAATCTCGTTACCGGCATGTCTCTTTACTCGTTACATAATGCAACATCCCGCAACTAACTCATTAGTCACATTGCTTGCAAGGCTTATAGTGATGTGCATTACCGAGAGGGCCCAGAGATACCTCTCCGACAATCGGAGTGACAAATCCTAATCTTGATCTATGCCAACTCAACAAACACCATCAGAGACACCTGTAGAGCATCTTTATAATCACCCAGTTACGTTGTGACGTTTGATAGCACACTAAGTGTTCCTCTGGTATTCGGGAGTTGCATAATCTCATAGTCATAGGAACATGTATAAGTCATGAAGATAGCAATAGCAATAAACTAAACGATCATAGTGCTAAGCTAACGGATGGGTCTTGTCCATCACATCATTCTCTAATGATGTGATCCCGTTCATCAAATGACAACACATGTCTATGGCTAGGAAACTTAACCATCTTTGATTAACGAGCTAGTCTAGTAGAGGCATACTAGGGACACTCTATTTGTCTATGTATTCACATATGTACTAAGTTTCCAGTTAATACAATTCTAGCATGAATAATAAACATTTATCATGATGTAAGGAAATATAAATAACAATTTTATTATTGCCTCTAGGGTATATTTCCTTTAGTCTCCCACTTGCACTAGAGTCAATAATCTAGTTCACATCGTCATGTGATTTAACACCAATAGTTCACATCTTTATGTGATTAGTTCACATCTCCATGTGACTAATACCCAAAGGGTTTACTAGAGTCAATAATCTAGTTCACATCGCTGTGTGATTAACACCCAAAGAGTGATCATGTTTTGCTCGTGAGAGAAGTTTAGTCCACGGGTCTGCCACATTCAGATTCGTATGTATATTGCAAATTTTCTATGTCTAGAATGCTCTGCATGGAGCTACTCTAGCTAATCGCTCCCACTTTCGATATGTATCCAGGTTGAGACTTAGAGTCATCCGGATTAGTGTCAAAGCTTGCATCGACGTAACCCTTTACAACAAACTTTTTGTCACCTCCATAACTGAGAAACATGTCCTTATTCCACTAAGGATAATTTTGACCGTTGTCCGGTGATCCACTCCTGGATCACTATTATACCCTTTTGCCAAACTCATGGTGAGGTACACAATAGGTCTGGTACACAACATAGCATACTTTATAGAACCTATGACTGAGGCATAGGGAATGACTTTTCATTATCTTTCTTTTTTCTGCCGTGGTCGGGTTTTGAGTCTTTACTCAACTTCACACCTTGCAACACATGCAGGAACTCCTTCTTTGACTGTTCCATTTTGAACAACTTCAAAATCTTGTCAAGGTATGTACTCATTGAAAAAACTTATCAAGCGTCTTGATCTATCTCTATAGATCTTGATGCTCAATATGTAAGCAGCTTCATTGAGGTCTTTCTTTGGAAAACTCCTTTCAAACACTCCTTTACAGAAAATTCTACATCATTTCCGATCAACAATATGTCATTCACATATACTTATCAGGAAGGTTGTAGTGCTCCCACTCACTTTCTTGTAAATACAGTCTTCACCGCAAGTCTATATAAAACTATATGCTTTGATCAACTTATCAAAGTGTATATTCCAACTCCGAGATGCTTGCACCAGTCCATAGATGGATCGCAGGAGCTTGCACACTTTGTTAGCACCTTTAGGATTGACAAAACCTTCTTGTTGCATCATATACAGCTCTTCTTTAAGAAATCCATTAAGGAATGCAGTTTTGATATCCATTTGTCAAATTTCAAAATGTGGCAATTGCTAACATGATTTGGACAGACTTTAAGCATCGATACGAGCGAGAAAATCTCATCGTAGTCAACATCTTGAACTTGTCAAAACCCTTTTCGACAATTCGAGCTTTGTAGATAGTAACACTACTATCAGCGTTCGTCTTCCTCTTGAAGATCCATTTATTCTCAATGGCTTGCCGATCATCAAGCAAGTCCACCAAAGTCCACACTTTGTTCTCATATATGGATTCTATCTCAGATTTCATGGCCTCAAGCCATCTGTCGGAATCTGGGCTCATCATCGCTTCCTCATAGTTCGTAGGTTCGTCATGGTCAAGTAACATGACCTCCAGAACAGGATTACCGTACCACTCTGGTGCAGATCTTACTCTGATTGACCTACGAGGTTCGGTAGTAACTTGATCAGAAGTTTTCATGATCATCATCATTAGCTTCCTCACTAATTGGTGTAGGAATCACTGGAACTGATTTCTATGATGAACTACTTTCCAATAAGGGAGCAGGTACAATTACCTCATCAAGTTCTACTTTCCTCCCACTCACTTCTTTCAAGAGAAACTCGTTCTCTAGAAAGGATCCACTCTTAGCAACAAAGATCTTGCCTTCGGATCTGTGATAGAAGGTGTACCCAACAGTTTCTTTGGGTATCCTATGAAGACGCACTTCTCCGATTTGGGTTTGAGGTTATCAGATTGAAACTTTTTCACATAAGCATCGCAACCCCAAACTTTAAGAAACGACAGATTAGGTTTATTGCTAAACCATAGTTCATACGGTGTCGTCTCAACGGATTTTTAGACGGTGCCCTATTTAACGTGAATGCAGCTGTCTCTAGTGCATAACCCCAAAACGATAGTGGTAATTCGGTAAGAGACATCATAGATTGCACCATTATCTAATAAAGTACAGTTATGACGTTCGGACACACCATTACATTGTGGTGTTCCAGGTGGCGTGAGTTGTGAAACTATTCCACATTGTTTCAAATGAAGACCAAACTCATAACTCAAATATTTGTTTCCGCGATTAGGTCGTAGAAACTTTATTTTCTTGTTACGATGATTTTCCACTTCACTCTGAAATTCTTTGAACTTTTCAAATGTTTCAGACTTATGTTTCATCAAGTAGATATACCCATATATGCGCAAATCATCTGTGAAGGTCAGAAAATAACGACACCCATCACGAGGCTCAACACTCATTGGACGACACACATCAGTATGTATTATTTCCAACAAGTCTATTGCTCGCTCCATTGTTCCGAAGAACGGAGTCTTAGTCATCTTGCCCATGAGGCATGGTTCGCAAGCATCAAGTGATTCATAATCAAGTGATTCCAAAAGTCCATCAACATGGAGTTTCTTCATGCGCTTTACACCAATATGACCTAAACGGCAGTGCCACATATAAGTTGCACTATCATTATTGCATCTTTTGGCTTCAATATTATGAATATGTGTATCACTACGATCGAGATTCAATAAACCATTTATATTGTGTATGACCATAGAAGGTTTTATTCATGTAAATAGAACAACAATTATTCTTAGACTTAAATGAATAACCGTATCGCAATAAACATGATCCAATCATATTTATGCTCAACGCAAATACCAAATAACATTTATTTTAGGTTCGACATTAATCCCGAAGGTAAAGGGAGTGTGCGATGGTGATATTATCAACCTTGGAATCACTTCCAACTCACATCATCACCTCGCCCTTAACTAGTCTCTGTTTATTTGGCAACTCCCGTTTCGAGTTACTACTCTTAGCAACTGAACCAGTATGAAATACCGAGGGGTTTCTATAAACACAATTAAAGTATTCATCAATAACATGTATATCAAATATACCTTTGTTCACTTTGCCATCCTTCTTATCCGCCAAGTATCTAGGCAGTTCCACTTCCAGTGACCATTTCCTTTGTAGTAGAAGCACTCAGTTTCAGGCTTGGGTCTAGCTTTGGGCTTCTTCATGGGAGTGGCAACTTGCTTGCCATTCTTCTTGAAGTTCCCTTTCTTTCCCGTGCCCTTTTACTTGAAACTAGTGGTCTTGTCAACCATCAACACTTGATGCTTTTATTGATTTCTACCTTCGCTAATTTCAGCATCGCGAAGAGCTCGAGAATTGTCTTGTTCATCCCTTGCATATTATAGTTCATCATGAAGTTCTAGTAACTTGGTGATAGTGACTAGAGAACTTTGTCAATCACTATCTTATCTAGAAGATTAACTCCCACTTGATTCAAGCGATTGTAGTACTCGGACATTCTGGGCACATGCTCACTGGTTGAGCTATTCTCCTCCATCTTGTAGGCAAAATACTTGTCAGAGGTCTCATACCTCTCGACTCGGGCATGAGTCTAAAATACAAATTTCAGCTCTTGGAACATCTTATATGCTCCGTGTCGTTCAAAATGTTTTTGAAGTCCCGGTTCTAAGCCGTAAGGCATGGTGCATGAAACTATCAAGTACTCATCATACCAAGCTTGCCAAACATTCATAACGTCTGCATCTGCTCCTGCAATAGGTCTGTCACCTAGTGGTGCATCAAGGACATAATACTTCTGTGCAGCAATGAGGATAACCCTCAGATCACGGAGCTAGTCCGCATCATTGCTGCTAACATCTTTCAACATAGTTTTTCTCTTGGAACATATCATAAATAAAACGGGGAAGCTATATGCGAGCAATTGATCTACAACATAGATATGCAAATGCTATGAGGACTAAGTTCATGATAAATTAAAGTTTAATTAATCATATTACTTAAGAACTCCCACTTAGATAGACATCCCTCCAGTCATCTAAATGATCACGTGATCCAAATCAACTAAACCATGTACGATCATCACGTGAGATGGAGTAGCTTTCCATGGTGAACATCACTATGTTGATCATATCTACTATATGATTCACGCTCGACCTTTCGGTCTCAGTGTTCCGAGGCCATATCTGCATATGCTAGGCTTGTCAAGTTTAACCCGAGTATTCTGCGTGTGCAAAACTGGCTTGCACCCGTTGTATGTGAACGTAGAGCTTATCACCCCCGATCATCACGTGGTGTCTCGGCATGATGAACTGTCACAATGATGCATACTCAGGGATAACACTTATACCTTAAAATTTAGTAAGGGATCATCTCATAATGCTACCGTCGTACTAATCAAAATAGGATGCATAAAAGATAAACACCACATGCAATGAAAATATGTGACATGATATGGCCATCATCATCTTGTGCCTTTGATCTCCATCTCCAAAGTATTGTCATGATCTCCATCATCACCGGCATGACACCATGATATCCATCATCTTGATCTTTATCAATGTGTCATCACATGGCCGTCTCACCAACTATTGCTTTTGCAACTATTGCTATCACATAGTGATAAAGTAAAGCAATTATATGGTGCTTGCATCTTATGCAATAAAGAGACAACCATAAGGCTCCTGCCAGTTGCCGATAACTTTAACAAAACATGATCATCTTATACAACAATTTATATCTCATCATGTCTTGACCATATCACATCACAACATGCCCTGCAAAAACAAGTTAGATGTCCTCTACTTTGTTGTTGCAAGTTTTACGTGGTTGCTACGGGCTTAGCAAGAACCGTTCTTACCTACAGCATAAAAACCACAACGTGGTATAGTGATTGCTTTTTGATCTCCAGAAAGAACCCTGTTCATTGAATCCGATTCAACTAAAGTTGGAGAAACAGACACGCGCCAGCCACCTGTGTGCAAAGCACGTCAGTAGAACCAGTCTCATGAACGCGTTCATGTAATGTGGTCCTGGCCACTTTATCCAACAATACCGCTGAATCAAGAAACAACTAGTGATGTCAAGAAATATGTATATACCCACGCCCACAACTCCTTTGTGTTCTACTCGTGCATATAACATCTACGCATAGACCTGGCTCGGATGCCACTGTTAGGGAACGCAATAATTTCAAAAAAAAAATCCTACGCACATGCAAGATCCATCTAGGTGATGCATAGCAATGAGATGGGGAGAGTATGTCTATGTACCCTCATAGACCGAAAGTGGAAGCGTTATGACAATGTAGTTGCTGTAGTCATACGTCTTCACGATCCGACCGATCCTAGCACCGAAGGTACGACACCTCCGCGATGTGCACACGTTAAGCCCGGTGATGTCCCACGAACTCTAGATCCAGCTGAGGTCGAGGGAGAGTTTCGTCGGCATGATGGTGTGGTGACGGTGATGATGAAGCTACCGACGCAGTGCTTCGCCTAAGCACTGCAACGATATGACCGAGGTGGAAATCTATGGAGGGGGGCACCACACACGGCTAAACAATCAACTTGTGTGTCTATGGGGTGCCCCCTGACCACGTATATAAAGGAGGGGAGGGAAGAGGTGGCCGGCCCTAAGGAGGCGCGCCAGGTGTGGGGAATCCTACTAGGACTCCCTAGTCCAAGTAGGATTCCCCTCCTCTTTCCTATTCGAAGTAGGAGAGAAGGAAAGAGAGGGAGAGGGAGAAGGAAAGAGGGGCCGCGCCCCCACCCCTTGTCCAATTTGGTTTGGGCAGGGGGAGGCGCGCGCCACCTCTTGGCCCTTCTCCCCTCTCTCCACTAAAGCCCAATAAGGCCCATTACTTCTCCTGGTGAATTCCCATAACTCCCCAGTACTCCGAAAAATACCCAAATCACTCGGAACCTTTCCGATGTCCGAATATAGCTTTCCAATATATTGATCTTTACGTCTCGACCATTTCGAGACTCCTCATCATGTCCGTGATCTCATCCGGGACTCCGAACAACCTTCGGTACATCAAATCACATAACTCATAATACCAATCGTCATCGAACGTTAAGCATGCGGACCCTACGGGTTCGAGAACTATGTAGACATGACCGAGACTCATCTCCGGTCAATAACCAATATCGGAACCTGGATGCTCATATTGGTTCCTACATATTCTATGAAGATCTTTATCGGTCAAACTGCATAACAACATACGTTGTTCCTTTCGTCATCGGTATGTTACTTACCTGAGATTCGATCGTCGGTATCATCATACCTAGTTCAATCTCGTTACTGGCATGTCTCCTTACTTGTTCCATAATGCAACATCCCGCAACTAACTCATTAGTCACATTGCTTGCAAGGCTTATAGTGATGTGCATTACCGAGAGGGCCCAGAGATACCTCTCCAACAATCGGAGTGACAAATCCTAATCTCGATCTATGCCAACTCAACAAACACCATCAGAGACACCTGTAGAGCATATTTATAATCACCTAGTTACGTTGTGATGTTTGATAGCACACTAAGTGTTCCTTTGGTATTCGAAAGTTGCATAATCTCATAGTCATAGGAACATGTATAAGTCATGAAGAAAGCAATAGCAATTAACTCAACGATCATAGTGCTAAGCTAGCGGATGGGTCTTTTCCATCACATCATTCTCTAATGATGTGACCCCGTTCATCAAATGACTACACATGTCTATGGCTAGGAAACTTAACCATCTTTGATTAATGAGCTAGTCTAGTAGAAGCATACTAGGGACATGCTGTTTGTCTATGTATTCACACATGTACTAAGTTTCCGGTTAATACAATTCTAGCATGAATAATAAACATTTATCATGATGTAAGAAAATATAAATAACAATTTTATTATTGCCTCTAGGGCATATTTCCTTCAGGTTGCTGCTGTTCCGTGGGGGTCGAGAGGTTTTGAGTTCGAACCTCGTTCCCCGCCTATGACATTCGTTTCTGGCTTGGCTCCAACCGCTCGTTGTGAGACAATAGGTTTTGGGGAAACCCGCACAACCCTCTAGGGGTGGCCTATCACATATATATAATGAGTGGAATACAACATTACAATATACACGTGTAAATATAGAGGCTATACAGTCTAACACCCTCCCTCAATCTTAGCCACTACCTAAAGAATCTAGAAGGGTAAGATTGCGCCGACAAGCCTCAAACTATGGTAGAGGCAATGGCTTGGTGAAGATGTCTGCAAGTTGATCCTTGGAAGAGATGAACTTGATCTATAGTTGCTTCTGAGAGACACGTTCACGCACAAAGCGATAGTCAACTTCGATGTGTTTCGTTCGGGCATGGAATACCGGATTTGCAGAGAGGTATGTAGCACCGATGTTATCACACCAAAGAACAGGAGACTGTGACTGGGATATACCCAATTCCAGAAGCAAAGACTGTACCCAGATAATCTCCGTAGTCGCATTGGCCACAGCCTTATACTCAGCTTCATACTGCTACGTGAGACAGTGGCCTGTTTCCGAGCACTCCAGGCGATCAGATTAGAGCCAAAGAACACAGCATAATGATACGTCTCCAATGTATCTATAATTTTTTTATTGTTCCATGCTATTATATTATCTGTTTTGGATGATAACGAGCTTTATTTTACACTTTTATATTATTTTTGGGACTAACCTATTAACCGGAGGCCCAGCCCAAATTGCTGTTTTTGCCTATTTCAGTGTTTCGTAGAAAAGGAATATCAAACGAAGTCCAGACGGAATGAAGCCTTCGGGAACGTGATTTTTGGAACAAACGTGGTCTAGAGGACTTGGAGTGGATGTCAAGCAATCAACGAGGAGGCCACAAGGCAGGGGGCGCGCCTACCCCCATGGGCGCGCCCTCCATCCTCGTGGGCCCCTCGTTGCTCCACCGACCTACTTATTCCTCCTATATATATCCATATACCCCGCAAACATCCAAGAGCACCACGAAACCCTATTTCCACCGCCGCAACCTTCTGTACCTAAGAGATCCCATCTTGGGGCCTTTTCTGTAGCTCCGTCGGAGGGGGCATTGATCACGGAGGGCCTCTACATCAACTCCATGGCCCCTCCGATGATGTGTGAGTAGTTTACCTCAGACCTTCGGGTCCATAGCTAGTATCTAGATGGCTTCTTCTCTCTCTTTGGATATCAATACAAAGTTCTCCTCGATTCTCTTGGAGATCTATTCGATGTAATCTTCTTTTGCGGTGTGTTTGTCGAGATGATGAATTGTGGGTTTATGATCAAGTTTATCTATGAACAATATTTGAATATTCTCTGAATTCTTTTATGTATGATTGGTTATTTTTGCAAGTTTCTTCGAATTATCAGTTTGGTTTGGCCTACTAGATTGATCTTTCTTGCAATGGGAGAAGTGCTTAGCTTTGGGTTCAATCTTGCGGTGCTCGATCCCAGTGACAGAAAGGGAAACGACATGTATTGTATTGTTGCCATCGAGGATAAAAAGATGGGGTTTACATCATATTGCATGTGTTTATCCCTCTACATCATGTCATCTTGCTGAAGGCGTTACTGTGTTCTTATGAACTTAATACTCTAGATGCATGCTGGATAGCGGTCGATGTGTGGATTAATAGTAGTAGATGCAGAATTGTTTCGGTCTACTTGTCACGGATGTGATGCCTATATACATGATCATGCCTAGATATTCTCATAATTATTCGATTTTCTCTCAATTGCTCGACAGTAATTTGTTCACCCACCGTAATACTTATGCTATCTTGAGAGAAGCCACTAGTGAAACCTATGGCCCCCGGGTCTATTTTCCATCATACAAGTTTCCAATCTATTTTATTTTGCAATCTTTAATTTCAATCTATATCATAAAAATACCAAAAAAGTACTTATCTTATTATTATCATCTCTACCCGATCTCACTCTTGCAAGTGGCCGTGAAGGGATTGACAACCCCTTTATCGCGTTGGTTGCGAGGTTCTTATTTGTTTGTGTAGGTACGAGGTGACTCGCACGTGGTCTCCTACTGGATTGATACCTTGGTTATCAAAAACTGAGGGAAATACTTACGCTGCTTTACTTCATCACCCTTTCCTCTTCAAGGGAAAACCAACGCAGTGCTCAAGAGGCAGCACATAACCCCCCGTAGATCGCCTGTCATCCAGACTGCCAGCCCAATCCGCATCAGAATACGCCGAGAGACATCCAGAGGAGGTCGGTCGAATATGCAAGCCGTGAGACACCGTGAACCGAATGTAGCACAAGATGCGCTTAACAGCACACCAATGAGTGTCACGGGGTGACTGTAGATACTAGCAAACTCGGTTGACAGCAAAAGAGATGTCCGGTCGTGTGATCATCAAGTACTGAAGACCACCAACAATACTCCTCTACTCCGTTGCATCAGCAGAAGACAGAAGCTCACCATCAACAGCAGTGATCTTGTCAGTGGTAGAGATGGGTGTAGTTGTTGGTTTGCACTTAAGCATCCTAGCTCGCTGCAACAAATCCAAGGAGTACTTCTTCTGCGTCATAACAAGACCATCCCAAGAAGTAACCTCCACACCAAGGAAGTAGTGAAGCTTCCCAAGATCCTTGACCGCAAAATCAGTACCAAGCGAGCGAACAAGAGCTGTAGCAGCTGACTGAGAGGAGCTGACAAGAATAATATCATCCACATAGACCAACAAGTACATAGTAACCTCAGGCCTCTGTAGAAGAAACAGTGAGGAGTCAGCAGTCGACGATGCAAAACCATGAGCAGAAAGATCCATGCCAAGACGAGCATGCCAAGCACAGGGAGCTTTCTTCAAACCATACAACGCCTTGGACAGACGACGGAGATGGTGAGGACGATCTGGATCAGAAAAACCCGGAGGCTGGCGCATATAAACCTCTTCCTCCAATACACCATGGAGAAAGGCATTTTGTACATCCAGTTGATGAAGAAACCAACCTCGAGTAACGACAAGAGAGAGAAGTAGCCTGATGGTAGTAGGCTTGACCAATGGACTGAAGGTGTCTTCATAGTCAAGACCATAGTGCTATTGAAAACCACGAGCAACAAGACGAGCTTTGTAGCGCTCAATGGACCCATCATAATGCTTCTTCACTTTGAAAATCCACTTAGAATCAATGACATCCGCCCGTGATGGTGGAGGAACAAGAGTCCATGTCTTATTGCGAATAAGAGCTTGATACTCCTGCTCCATGGCCTCTCTCCAATGAGGAATGTGCATAGCAGCTTGATACGTGCGTAGCTCGGAGGAGGGATCTGCAAGCGTCGCAGTCATGCATGCAGCCAACCATGCAACAGTGCCATCATGACGCTGCTTAGGCTTAACAATACCACTGCGACCGCGTGTATGAGGGCGCAGAGCAGTAGTAGGAGCCAGCAATATCAAGGACGATGATGGAGCAGCACCAGAGGAGCCAGCAGCACCAGAACTGGGCGAGGGCGACGGAGACGTCCCAGTGCCAGGCGACCCCAGATTGTAGGGTGCTGAAGACAGCCCGGGAGAGTCCGGCCCGGGTGACAGAGGCCTAGACACCGTAGGCGAGGCGAGGGCAAGCGAGGCCGGCCCAGTCGCCGTGTTTGGTGAGGCGAGGACGGGCGAGGCCGGCCCAGTCGCCGTGGGCGGCGAGGCGAGGACGGGCGAGGCCGGTCCAGTCATCATGGGCGACGAGACAGGGACGGGCGAGACCGGCCCAGGCGTCGTTGGCGTGACGGCATCGCGGGCCGAACGGGCGACGAAGCAGGCAAGAGCGTCGGGGCACCGAACGGTCGTGCATGGGCACGAGTACCGAGGCCATGCAAGGATGCCATAGGGTCATCATGCATGACTGGTGGTGTCGACAAGGAAGACGATGACGACGAAGGAGGCGATGGCGCCTCTAAAATTTCCAAACAAGCCCCATGTCCAGTGCCTGCACCATGGTTAGGCAGCAACATAGGAGAGTATGCAACATCATCAAATTGGTCAGAAGCAATAGAGGATGAATGCATGGATGGTGGTTCAGCGGTGGACACAGGAAATTTGGCAAAGGGAAAACATGCTCATCAAACACAACGTCCCGAGATATATAGACATGGTTGGTGGGAACATGAAGGCATTTCTAACCTTTATGAAGGGAGCTATAGCCAAGAAAAACACACTTCTTGGAGCGAAACTCAAGCTTGCGCTTGTTATATGGACGGAGATGCGGCCAGCAAGCGCACCCAAAAACCTTGAAGAAGGTGTAATCGGGTTGTTCATTAAGGAGAATCTCAATGGGAGTCTTCATGTTCAAAACGCGAGTGGGAGTACGGTTGATGAGAAAACATGCAGTGGTGAAAGCATCACTCCAAAACCGAAACGGAACAGATGCATGGGCCAAAAGAGTAAGACCAGCTTCAACAATGTGATGATGCTTACATTCTACTAAACCATTCTGTTGATGTGTATGTGAACATGCTAAACGGTGAGCGATCCCAAGCGACTGAAATAAGGAGTTGAGGTTGCGATACTCGCCCCCAGTCCGACTGGACATGAACAATTTTGTGCTTGAGAAGGCGTTCAACATGTTTTTGAAACTGAACAAAAATGTGAAACACATCAGATTTACGTTTAATAAGATAAAGCCAGGTAAAGCGACTATAAGCATCAAAGAAACTGATATAATAATTGTGACCACTGACAGAAGTCTGAGCACGAC
Organism: Triticum dicoccoides; assembly: GCF_002162155.2. Lineage (NCBI taxonomy): Eukaryota > Viridiplantae > Streptophyta > Magnoliopsida > Poales > Poaceae > Triticum > Triticum dicoccoides. The sequence continues at coordinate 577,063,492 of NC_041392.1, forward strand.
CCCATACATCTAAAAACACAGGTTCTAGAGGATGTTTCACCTCACGACCGGACTCCGAAAAAGGAAGTTGATGACTCTTCCCCTGCTGACAAGCATCACACACTGCTACATCTTTATTACTAGACAAGCTAGGAAGCTCATGACGACGCAAAACATGACGGACAATAGGTGTGGCCGAGTGACCAATACGAGCATGCCAGTGTGACGGAGATACCCGAACTCCACTGAAAACACGAGCGACGCCAGGATGCTCCAGACGATAGAGGCCCTGGCACAACCGCCCACTAAGAAGAATGTCCCTCGTGCCCCGATCCTTAATAAAAAGATCAGAAGGGTGAAATTCACAAAGCACATTATTATCACGTGTGAGTTTAGGAACTGAAAGAAGATTACGTGTCACAGATGAAACTCTAAGAACATTGCGAAGCTGAGGACTCCTATTGGCATGTCTAGTGAGAAGAGATGCTTGACCAATATGAGAGATGTGCATACCTGCTCTATTGGCGGTGTGGATGTTGTTGGAGCCATGATAGGGTTCACGAGTGTGAATCTTCCCCATCTCGCTCGTCAGGTGCTCCGTCGCCCCAGAGTCCATGTACCAGTGGGGATCGATGGAGTAGGACTGAGTGTGTCCTTGTTGCTTCTGCGGCGCCGGACGATCAGCCATGGCAACCTGATGAGCAAAATTGCGTGTGTCCTTGCCGTCATTGCCAAGACCAAGAAAACTCCGCTGAAAGCGTTTGTGACACCTGGAGGACTAGTGCCCCTCAATGCCACACAACTGACACACGCGTCGACCTAGGGTTGCGGACACGGGGAAGCCGACGATAACGAAGATGACGCCGGGGCGGCCCCTTGGACGAGCTGTGGCCACCCTTAGTGGCGGCGTTCACGGAGAGGGAGTCGTGACTGGCCTTGGAGCGGCGTGCCTCGACACGCTACTCGGTGAGGAGAAGGTGGGAGTAGACCTCATGTGCCATCATGGGAGTCGAGTTGCCCCGCTCGTTGATGATCTCGACCAAAGCATCATACTCCTTGTCGAGCCCGTTGACAATGAAGGAGTTGAACTCGGAGTCGGTGAGTGGTTGTCCAATGGAGGCCAACGTGTCTACAAGGCCCTTGACCTTGTTGTAGAACTCCGTGGCCGTGGAGTCAAGCTTCTCGCACTCGCCAAGCTAACGACGGAGCGTAGAGACACGAGACTGAGACTGCGCCGCAAACGAGTGTTCAAGGATGGTCTAGGCCTCATGAGACGTCTTGGCGAAGACAACAAGCCCGGCGACAGCCGGGGAGAGCGACCCCTGGATGGAGGAGAGGTTCGCCTGGTCCTGCCCCGTCCAAACACGGTGAGCCGGATTGTAGACCGGACCGTGCACGCTGTCCATCAGTGCGGGGGGCAAGGGAGAGAGTCGTCGACGTAACCAAGCAGGTAATGGCTCCCAAGGAGCGGAAGAACCTGCGCACGCCAGAAGATGTAGTTGTCGGACGACAACTTGATGGTGATAAGGTGGCCGAAGTGAAACGGCGGCGGCGGTGACGATCCCTTCAAGGAGACGGCCTGGGGTGAGGGAACCATAGAGGCCGTCAGCGTGACCTGGGACGCGGCCGGACGAACCAAAGGCGCGGGGGCAGATGGCGTAGCAGCCGGGCCCGACGCCGACAGCCCCGCCATCAAGGCGGACTCGGGCGCCACCGGCGGTAGCTACGGGATAGCACCCGCAAGAGAAGAGGCGGGCGACACAGCAATGGTGTGCACCGCGAGCTCGCGCCCGAATGACGACGACGCTGGAGGAGTCGAGAAGAAGGAGCCTACGCTCCGAGTCCTGAGCGGGGCCGGCACAGCGGCGGTGTCCAGCGGGAGGGACAGCAGCGCCGCGAGGGAGGCCGACAGGAACCCCGCGGTGGTGGAGCCGGACGTGGCGGCGCTCGACATGGCGGCGGCGCGATTGGGGACGCGGCCAGACGAACCAGAGGCGCGGGGGCAGATGGCGCTGCAGCCGGGCCCGACGCCGACAGCCCCGCCATCAAGGCGGACTCGGGCGCCACCGACGGTAGCTACAGGATAGCACCCGCAAGAGAAGAGGCGGGCGACACAGCAGCGGTGTGCACCGCGAGCTCGCGCCCGAATGACGACGACGCTGGAGGAGTCGAGAAGAAGGAGCCTACGCTCCGAGTCCTGAGCGGGGCCGGCACAGCGGCGGTGTCCAGCGGGAGGGACAGCAGCGCCGCGAGGGAGGCCGGCAGGAACCCCGCGGTGGTGGAGCCGGACGTGGCGGCGCTCGACATGGCGGCGGCGCGATCGGGGACGCGGCCAGACGAACCAGAGGCGCGGGGGCAGATGGCGCCGCAGCCGGGCCCGACGCCGACAGCCCCGCCATCAAGGCGGACTCGGGCGCCACCGGCAGTAGCTACGGGATAGCACCCGCAAGAGAAGAGGCGGGCGACACAGCAGCGGTGTGCACCGCGAGCTCGCGCCCGAACGACGACGATGCTGGAGGAGTCGAGAAGAAGGAGCCTACGCTCCGAGTCCTGAGCGGGGCCGGCACAGCGGCAGTGTCCAGCGGGAGGGACAGCAGCGCCGCGAGGAAGGCCGGCAGGAACCCCGCGGTGGTGGACCGGACGTGGCGGCGCTCGACATGGCGGCGGCGCGATTGGGAGCGGCAGCGGTGAAGACGGCGGCGGCGGCGGTGCGTGTATTAGGGTTTAGCGGAAGCGGTCGTAATCTAGTGTGATACCATGTGATTCGACTATCAAGCTGCCACTTCAACAACTGGCCATGGTCTAGCGATCTTCCTCATTCAAAAGGAGGAAGATCCATCCAAATTTATTTATTTTCTGAAGAAAAGGAGTCTCTCCATGCCCCATTTTATTGAAAAACGAGGCAACCAGACTAAGGACAAGAGATAACCCCGTTGCTTGGGCCGAGCCAAAGTAGCCGAGGCAAACTACAAACATATGATAACCTCACAATACAACTTAAGCAAAAGAACTCCTATTGATAGGATGTCGCCAGAACAAGCAACAAGACATGCTGAACTTTATTACTCCCCCCTAAAGAAATATAAGATTGTTAGTGATCTAAACGCTATTATATTTATATACAGAGGGAGTACATATCAATCAGAATAGCTACCGCGGAAAGCTTGGTGCTGCCCCTCAAACCTACCCACATGATATGTCGGCTCCGCGCTATTATGAGAAGTTCTCCTCTTCTGAGAACTTCTGATGATTTTGAGCCCAAAGTTTCGAAATTCTGAGAAAAAGCGACAAACCCAAGTCATGAAAACAAATATCATTGTGCAACATCCATAAGGTCCAGCGGATTTTGAGCCCAAAGTTCAGATAAACCAATCACATATCGAAGGATTAAAATTCAAAATTTTATAAATGACTATAGATAGATTGTCATTAGCATTTCCAGATAAACAAATCATAGTCATTAACATGTTGCCTTTTAGATGAATTGTCTCTACATAAAAAATTATTGTGAAAAGCCAACCAAAGAAAAACCAATAACATTTGGGAGGGAAGCCTCCCGAGGGGCGCTGCCGGCAGTCTCCTGTGCGTCCCTGAAACAGATGTGTTGCAGACGCAGGCTTGGGGCCATGCTCGCCTGGGCTGCGTGCAGCCGAACGGAGACGCGCGACCACGATCGAGCCGAGGGGACGCGCTCCAGAGCCGAGGGAGGAAGCCAGCGTCGGCGTCCGTCGGATGCATGAGCAGGACAGGTGGCGGCAGATCAGGGTACGTGCACGCGCACACACACAAGACGGGGTTTACACACGGTCTCCACAAAATAATTGTTCCAGTTTTTTCTGAGAAAAAACATTTATTTCGGTGGTGCAAGGGGGTCAAGCTGGATCTTTTTTTTTTTGCCCATTTTTCTTACATGACTTGCTTGGCGCGGTTGGTGTGCTACATGCGCCGATGATGGACTGGAAAAACTCGTGATTCGGTCGCGCGGGTCCTCCGTCTTTTTACAGAATACAGAGAAAATAAGGGTTTGCAGTGAATAAACAAACGCATGCAAGATGACTAGATTCCGCCCCCACACGGCAAAAGTGTGTTCCACACTTCTGTTCATATTCAATTGCGTTTGGAAGCTCCCCTACCTCCTGCCCGCCTCCCCCTTCTTCCTCCGCCACGGTACAGATGGAACTCGATCGACGCTGGAGTGCGCCCTGGAGAGCGTGCGGATGATGTAAGCCCTTCTTCTCCGACCAGCAGATCAACAGCCACTTCATGGGCGCCGTGAGGAGGACGGGGCTGGACATGAAGGACGTCTGCGACAGAGGCGTCGTGGAGAGGACGGTGAGGGAGACCATGGAGTCCGACGAGATCAGAGGGGTGGCCCAAACTTATTCTAGCAAGAGGAATTCAGTCTGTTGAGTTGACACCATTTCAAGGCAATTCCCCACACAATTATGTTCTTGTGTCTAAACTCAAATGTACCAACTTTTACTTTGGTAATCACGCCGTTCTACTACTTTGTAAGATAAGAGGAAAATTCAAGTATGACCGGTTAAGTACGTGTACTTAGGTTCAGCATAAGTATAAGTTTCTGCTTTGAAGAGCCCCTTTGCAACGTTACTCAGAAGGTGACAACCAAGATCGCGGCCAGCGTTGAGCTGCTACAAAAGCTCAGAGACAGAGCAGAACAACGTAACGCGCCGACGGCTCCAACTCGGGAGCAAAACCGGAGAGAACACCGTCCAGCGGAAGGGCGAGGACAACCGGCAGCGCGGCCGACGAGCTGACGGCGGTGCGCAGCGGGGCGGAGGAGGGGAAGAGGGCATGCAGACTACAGAGGATGCGCAGGCCTCGCGCGAGAGGAGCAGCTTGGCCTGGTGATTCGACGTCCCGTCCATCCGTGTCCGACTGTGCTGTTGCTCCGACTCCGGTCGTGGCCGCAAGCCCGATTTCGACTTGCTTTGCTGGTCCTGGTGTACGAGCATATATAAATTGAAGAGAGGGCCAGGCCATGGTGTACCAGCATCGCAGACAACCGCTTTGCGTTCCTGATTTTTCGTTGGCGAAAGAGCAGCGGCTGCGTGATCGTGATCCTCGGGCCAGCAGTAGTAGAACGATCCGCCTCATCGACGCAAAAGCGCCGCCGGGATCGATGAAGCTTCTTCCGGCCGCCCTCGGCCTCGTCCTCCTCCTCCTGCTCGTTCTGAATCCCAATGGCGTGGAGGCCCGGCCAGCCCCGGCCGTCGGCCATCAGAAGAAGGCCTCGAGCGCTACCTTCTTCGTCTTCGGGGATGACTTCGCCGACAACGGGAACCTCCCTCTGACCGACCCAGTCACCGAGATGTCGCGGCAATGGGCCTACCCCTACGGCTCCAACTACGTCGATGCCGATGGGTTTCCGCGGCCTAATACTCCGTCCGGCCGTTTCTCAAACTACAGAATTCAGTCGGATTTCATCGGTAAGTACTAGTACTATGTTGTAATGTTACCCTAAAAAGGTACTCTGTTATATTTTAATCTCATGTTATACTGTAATTCATGGTGCATCACAATTAACCCTACTCGTTTGTTTTATTAATAACTTGCAGCAACAATGCTGGGATTGGAGGAAGCCCCTCCGGCGCATGCCCGCACGGCAGAGAAAACCTGTGACCCATCGGGCATGACCTTTGCTACCGGTGGTGCAGGCGTGTTGGACAGTACATTGCACGAGGTCTCCATCCTTGCCAAGCAGGTCGACACTTTTAAAAAGATGGTCAAGGACGGGACCATCACGGAGAATCAACTGAGTCGCTCTGTAGTGCTCGTGGCCTTCTTCGGTAATGACTATGCAGGCATCGGCGTCATTGGCCTAAGTAGTCCCAACAATGTGAGTATCATATCAACGCACAATGTATATATGCATACACGAATTTGAACTAATTTGTTTGTGCATCTTACTAACTCATAATTTCCATGTATGCAATGTAGATTAATGCTTATATTGGGAAGGTGACAAAAGAGATTGCAACTAATGTGGATCAATTGTTGAAGCTTGGGGTGACAAAGGTTCTTGTCAATAACTTGCACCCTATCGGTTGCATGCCATCACACACCCGAACCAACAACTACACCACGTGCGATATTTTTGAAAACTTGGGTGCAACCATCCATAACGATAATCTGAAAAAAGTTATGACATCAAAGAATGTCTATATCGTCGATGTGTACACCGCCTTCACAAATATTGTGGATCATGTGGCAGGTATGTATCTACAATTCTGCATGCATTCAAAAATGTCTCATTATTTTAAAATTATCTTAATCTAATTAGATGGGGTTTGATCGTGTACTTGAAGTACTTTATCTAAACACTTTTTATTTCATGTGTATTAATGTAGGTAAAGGCTCAGAGCTGTCTAAACAATTCAAGCGCAAACTATCGCCATGCTGCGAGAGTTTGGACTCGAAAGGTTACTGCGGACAGCAAGATGAGTCATCCTCGAAGCTACTGTACACTGTGTGCGACAAGTCGAACAAATTCTTCTATTGGGATGACATGCATCCAACCCATGCAGGATAGGAGGCTGTCATGAAACAATTGGAAAAACCGTTGAGGGAGTTTGTAAATCAAGCCTAGGTAGCTAGGCCTTATGTATTTGTGTAGATCTTTGTATCCAGATGACAGCCTTCTCATTGTATTTGATAGTTTCATGTATTTCAAAGACTGGGATTTTTCCGATTCCATGATGAATATTATATTGTATTTGCACTTTTTTTGTGAAAGACTATATTTATAAGAAGTAACTATTGTCATATGTCACATCTACAATAAATATGTGTTCTAGCTATACAAACTGAGTACTTGCCTATATACGGCCCAATATATAAGCTCAAGGCAATTCCATACCGGTTGAATTTTTTGTTGTCGGCTTTGTAGTCTACCGGGTTGGCGCCTTCTATAGATGACAGGCGCCTTGTCTTTGAACTCGGGACTAAGGAGGGTAAATTTGCTTATGAATATGGGTATTTGTGGGTATCCACTTCTTTATGTTCGTGTGCAGTGCTCAAACCCGCTCAACTAGTCGTGGGTATAAAAACATGGCATAACTCTATACCCGTGCAACCAGATCCAACAGTCCGATTGATGGGTTGATAGCTTTTTCTTCGAACAATCCGTCGCGGTTCACTAACCTATTGCCATCTCAGAGTCCCTTTTTCCAAACATCCAAAGTTCACTAACCCAAGTCATGGCGCAGCCGCTGAGGCTGGATGTCACCGGGGTGGGGCCTTCGTCATCCGAGTTGGAACAGCTCGTCCGCTTCATCAGGGAGCTCAGCAGCATCTGGTCTTGTCTGAAGCCCAAGGTTACTGAAGACTAGCACAGGCTACGTTGGCCTCTCATGCACTACATGTAAAATAATGGCAATTCTTGAGTTGTGTGGACCGATCATGTTTTTCTCAGAAAAAACTATGCAGCGCGATCAACATGCAATTCACTTGTGGAGATGCTTCATCAAAGAGTAATTTGATTTTTTTTTTGAGAAATCTCGCCTTCTTTACTGCTCAATAATTAAAGATACAATGTTTTGGTCATGAGGAGACCCCAACTAAACATGACGACCTATACCTAAATTACAACCAAACTTGACGAGATTATGCGCTTCGAAATTAAAAAGTCTACGTTCATGAGTGAAAGTACATGAAATCATATCATTTTTCCTAGCAATTATTTCCTGGATGATGGCACCATGATATCCTCCCGACCCTTGCTTAATGTTCTTCACCACTTCCTCACAATCTGAAGCAACGTGCATCATCTGAATTCCCAGGTCCTCTGCAAGTGCAAGAGCTTCTCTACACGCAAATGCTTCGAGAAGAGTCAGGTCAATAATACCTGCATACACAACAAGAGAAGAGCCCAGGTAAAGCCCGGTGCTATCCCTGCATACTGTTGTTGCCACTCCACAATGGTCATGCCGACCTACAGCTCCGTCGACATTGATCTTTGCTTTGTCCCCCATCGGAGGCAGCCACCTCTGGACTTCTGCCACCCTAGGACCCGAGCTCGCACCAGGAACCCTGCTTGTTGCTGGTTTATGCAGTCCTCGCAAATCCATCAAATATGAGTTAATGAATGAATTTGTTTGACTTGGGCTCTGAAAAATAGCTTCATAGACCGATTTCCGTCTTGTGTACCAGATAGAGACTGGCACACCACTCACTGCCGACAACAAATAGACCATAGTGGTGTGCCAGTCTCCACAGGAATATTTTCACTTTAGATGGAACCAAGAACCTCCAAAGCGTAGTCCAATCTTCCTCCTGTCTTGAGTTATTCGACGCACCACTTCTCCCTTCAAGCCAGTCTTCCCGCTGCATTTTGGTTTTGATAATGAATTTGTATGCAGAGCTAATAGAGAAAACACCCTTCCTACCTGGGTGCCACGCCCAAAAATCCTCCATATTCCGTGTGCACACCGGAATTTTCAAAATAGTGTCCGCATCGACAGGCAGAAATACACTACAGATGTAGTTCACATTCCATTGTGATGTAGCTGGAATTAACAACTCTGAAACTTTAGATGGAGGATCAGCCACGCGACATAAAATTGGTCTTAGTGATGATTCTTTTGGTAGCCAATTATCTGTCCAAATATCCGTTGATTGCCCATTGCCAATCCTCTTGATGATACCTTGCTTCAAGATTTCTCTGCCGTCAAGAATTGCCCGCCAAATTTGAGAGGGGCGGGAACCAAGTTCTGCCGACAGAATAGACCCTTCTGGATAGTAGCTCGCCTTGAGAATCCTAGCACTCAATGATGTAGGCTCCTACAACAACCTCCACGCCTGTCGTGATAATAATGCAAGGTTAAAAAGTTCCAAATCTCGGAAACCTAGCCCTCCCAAATACTTGGGTCTCGTCATCACTTCCCAAGAAACCCATGCAGGTTTTCTTTTTCCTTGCTTACATCCCCACCAAAATTTCCTGATAATGCTGTTAATATGTTTGCATAGTCCCTGTGGCAACCTAAAACATGACATAGAATATACCGGGATCGCCTGTGCAACCGATTTAATCAAAACATCTTTGCCACCTGCCGATAATATCTTACCCATCCATCCTTTGACTTTATCCCAGATGCGATCACTTATATATTTGAAAGTATCCTTTTTTGAATGACCCACATTAGTGGGCACACCCAAATATTTGTCAGTTAAAGATTCATTTGGTACTTGCAAATGCCCCTTCACCGCATCACGGACAATCTGTGAACAGCCTTTACTGAAAAATATAGAAGATTTTTCTCTATTCACCCTCTGTCCTGATGCCAAACAATATGTTTCCAGTAGGTTTGATACCTCCTCCGCTCCATTAACACTTGCCCTAAAAAATAGCAGGCTGTCATCCACGAATAAAAGATGGTTCACCGACGGAGCCGATGGGGCCACCTTGATTCCACTGAGCTGTGATAACTGATTTTGAGATTTCAATAGGCACGAAAGGCCCTCCGCTGCTAACAAGAAAAGGTATGGAGAGATAGGATCTCCCTGCCGAATTCCACGAGATGGCTTAAACTCTTCTAATTTAGTTTCGTTGAACATAATAGAAAAAGAAATAGAAAAAGAGTAATTTGATGTTCAACAGCACTGGCGGAGCTTAAGCAAGGCTAAATGGGCCATGGCCTGCCCAGCTCTGGACCTCCACCTCACATTTATAGCCAGACTATCCAGCCCATCAAGCCTGCTAGTAACAATCCCTTGCTGCCAGGCCAACCCAGCCCGCCCAGCTTTTCGGAGCAAGCTCCGCCACTGATATTTGCACCTATCATTTAAGCCTTGTAGGGTCCCATGATGCTATGGTGTTAGTGTGATTGCAAGGTCTGGAGCTTCTTTTTATTTATTTGTCCTTGTTCATATGTGTAGCATCCAAGAATATACAGATGATAAGCGGCAAAGAAGCGGTGAAATCTGAAGAGACAAATCATCATTGTAGGTGTTACTGCAGAGCAGATGTTGCTTTTTCAGAAGAAAACACATGGCCTTAACATTTCACTTTTCAATGCGGAGATTTATCTGTGGATGATAAATGTTAAAGAAAGGATTGTAGTAGTACAAAGAGGCAGACCCTCGCTGGAAGTGTTAGGCCATCTTCGATGCCGATCCTTAAAACGTCCGCACACATTCAGATCATGTTGTTCGGACGTGTTATGTCATCCAATGCGAGTCTGTATCTGTCCGCAGGGCGGTCTAGACACACTTTCTCTCGCAAACCAAAGACAAATGTGGAGGCTTTGCGGGCATCTGGACCGTACCCAAGCCCGCGTCTGGCCGCCCTGGCTCAACCAAACCCCCTCCCTTACCCGCGCGCGCTTCCAGTCCGAAACGGTCAGTGCCACATTAATTTCGGACCAGAGCGGACTTGACCTCTCACTAGCGCCGGCATTGAAGCGGTGTGTCGTAGAGAGAGCGCCACCTGATGAGGACAGGAACCTGGGGTAGGGTAATAGGCCTGACCTATACGTCCTACCTAAGGTCCTTGTCCTAAGAACAAAGAAGTTCAAGAATCAGAAGAAGGGATCCAGCAAAGGTGTCGAGTGAAGTCCACTCGACCTACCATTCACTCGGAGACCTCTCTTTATCCAGGTCACTCGACCATGAAACCACTCGACATATAAGAAGACCTAAAGCCGCTCTACGCAGCAATGGTCGGGTATTTACTCATATATTTAATGAACATTTGTAGCACTTCAATACAGGTGTTACCTGTAATGCAACCCCTTTATGTACATTGAATCCTATGTAACGAAGGGGAGCTGGGGTCCTGGCGCACTCTATATAAGCCACCCCCTCCTCTGGGACAAGGGTTCGCACCCTCTGTAACACACACGCTCATAATCCAGTCGACCGCCTCCGGGCTCTGAGACGTAGAGCTATTACTTCCTCTGAGAAGGGCCTGGACTCGTTAAACCTGTGTGTACAACTCCTCCATAGCTAGGATCTCGCCTCTACATTCCTACCCCCATTCTACTGTCAGACTTAGAACCACAACAGTTGGCGCCCACCGTGGGGCAGGTGTCTTAGCGATTTGTTGGAGAAGTTGCAATTTTTCCGATCCCCTTCATCATGGTTTCAGGCGGAGGTTTGGCTGAGGGCCGCGAGACTCGTCTCGGCGCGCTCGTGTTTGTCGCCGACGACTCCGCTTGGCTTCAGGAGGCTCCACTCTACGTCGACGCACTCCCCATCCGCGGGGTAACCCACTTTCGTGCGTGCGTCCGCGGCGTCCTCCTGCGGCAGCCGTCGACCCAGTATCGGTCGGCTCCTGTAGCTTCCCCCCTCCCTGCAGCCCGCCGGAGCAAACGTTCCGATCGATCGAGGCTTCAGCGGTGGGTGAGGCATGCGGTGGCTCGCCAGTCGTCCACCCCCCAAGTCACGGCAATCGAGCCCGACGAAACTCTCTACGGCCTGTTCGACTGGCTCCATAGAGACTGCATCCGAGTGCCACAGTAGCGACCCCGCGGCGGAAGTCTTGATGGTCAATGGACCACGTAGTCCTCCTGGCTTCACCCGCGAAGACGGAGGCAATGGTGGCAGTGATCCGTCGCATGTCCACGAAGAGTACCGACCCGAACCCCTCTCTTCGCAGAGGAGGGAGGAACTTCACCGCCGGAACATGGATGCACTTCACACTCCCATCGTTGGAGAAACACCCGAGGCCCAGGCCTTAGAGGAGGCGCGCCTGGCCAACTTGGTTGAGCGCACTCGACTGGAGAACCTCCAGCGCGCACTTGACGAGCATGCTCGGCAGCGTGCTCCCGAATCTAGTCGACGTCAACTTTTTCCACCTCCGACTCAGGTATACCGAACTCCAATCCAGAATCTCGCAGCTGCGGCCCGAATAGCGGAGTCAATCCAACCTTCCCAGACAGAAGCTAGTCGAGGTTTGGTGCAGATCCGGGCCTTGCTCCGAGCCGCGGGAGAGTAGAATACAGTTGTATCTTAGTCGCGGAATAGGATTCACAGCAGATCCGTTGTTGCAGGCACAGTCCAGTCGGCTCACAGCCCAAGATCGCCCTCGAGGCGTGAGGGACATGGAGACCGACGAGATCAGTACAGAAACCGTGAGCAGTATGATCATCGACTCGATCATGATGATCGTCTTCGAGTGCCCACGCCTTCCCGAAGGAGTGGATCATACGTGCCTCGGCACCTGGATGACAGACGCCCTCACAGTGGTGGGCGAAGAATTCCAGTCGACCCCAGGGAACCGGGCTTTGATGCGAGATCTATTCTCGTTCAGGGTCTGGTCGACAAGAACAGAGCTCACAGAGAAGGCCCCGACAGAGATTTTCCAACCAGCAGCAGAGTGCATGTCTCAGGCCCAGAGTGCTTCAGCAGAGCCATCAGGTCTGCGGTGATTCCTCCCAACTTCAGATTCGTGACTGGAGTCAGTAAGTTCACTGGTGAGTCCAAGCCGGACACTTGGCTCGAGGATTACCGAGTGGCTGTACAGATCGGTGGCGGCAACGATGAAGTGGCCATGAAGCATCTTCCTTTGATGCTAGAGGGCTCGGCCAGGGCGTGGCTGAATCAGTTAGCTCTTGGTAGTATTTATACTTGGGAAGATCTTGCTCGAGTATTTGTCAGAACATTTGAAGGTACTTGCAAGCGGCCAGTAGGGTTGACAGAATTACAATGTTGCGTTCAGAAACCGAATGAAACTTTGAGGTATTATATCCAGAGATGGATCACGTTGCACCACACAGTGGAGAATGTGTCAGATCACCAAGCAATTTGTGCCTTCAAAGAAGGCGTCAAGTATCGGGAGTTGAATCTGAAATTCGGTCGGACAGGAGATGACTCTGACTCGGATGATGGAGATTGCCACCAAGTACGCCAATGGTGAAGAAGAAGACCGACTCCGGAGTGGCAAGCACAAAGCAGCCGCCCACGAAACCGGAGGAGGAAACTCCAGTCGAAAGCAGAAGCGCAAAGCCGAGCCAGCCGCTCCTGGTGAAGCCTTAGCCGTGACTCAGGGGAAGTTCAAGGGGAAACCTAAAGGACCGTTCAACCCCAAGAAAGTAAAAGATCAAGATGGAAATGATGTGCTGGATTTACCATGCCACATTCACACCAAGAAAGATGAGGAGGGTAATTTCATTTACCCAAAGCATACCACTCGACAGTGTTAACTCCTAATCCAGCAATTCCGGGAGAAACAGCCCAAGGAAAAGGAGAAGGAACCAGACAAAGTTGAGGATGAGGAGGAGGACGATGATGGTTACCCCCACGTCAATTCCACTCTGATGATTTTCGCTGATGTTGAGAGTAAGAGTCGACTGAAAGTCATCAACAAAGAAGTAAACATGGTAGCCCCGGTGACACCCAGTTATTTGAAGTGGTCTCAGACTGCCATTACATTCGACCAGTCTGATCACCCTGCGCACATAGCCACCCCTGGGAGGCAAGCGTTGGTGGTCGACCCAGTGGCCGAAGGCACCCGATTGACTAAGGTTTTGATGGATGGTGGCAGTGGCCTGAATATACTATATGCGGAGACGCTGAAAGGAATGGGCATTCCGATGTCCAGACATAGTGAAAGCAATATGAGTTTCCATGGAGTCATTCCAGGCAAGAAGGCTGCATCACTCGGCCAGATTGCTCTTGACGTGGTTTTCGGTGATTACAAGAATTACCGCAAAGAAAAGTTGACATTTGAAGTTATGGATTTCCAGAGTGCTTATCACGCTATTCTGGGCAGGCCAGCTTATGCACGTTTTATGGCTCGACCATGCTATGTGTACCTCAAATTGAAGATGCCTGGTCCTAAGGGTGTGATCACTATCACTGGCAATAGAAAGAAGGCAGAAGAATGCTTCTAGAAGGGCTCGAAGATCGCCGATGCACAGATGATAGTAGTGGAATTGCAGGAATATCATAAAAATGCAGATCCGAGTGATTTGCTGCGAGCTAAGAAGCCTGCCACAGATTCAGCATTTCAGTCGTCCGGTGAAACGAAACCAATTCATGTTCACCCGACTGATCCCAATGCTGCTCCGACCCACATTTCAACAACACTCGACTCCAAATAGGAAGAAGCGCTCATCCAGTTCCTCCATGAAAACTGGGACATCTTTGCATGGAAACCTTCTGACATGCCAGGTGTTCCTAGGGGAGTGGCTGAGCATCGTTTGCGAGTCGACCCAAAAGTGAAACCAGTCAAAGAACATCTTCGACGGTCCGCCGTACAGAAGAGGAAGGCAATCAGTGAAGAAGTGGCTCGGCTTCTGGAAGCTGTGTTTATCCGAGAGATTTACCACTCCGAGTGGTTAGCTAATGTTGTCATGGTCCCAAAGAAGGATGGCTCACTTCGCATGTGCATCGACTTCAAACATATCAATCGGGCCTGCCCGAAAGATCACTTTCCTCTCCCTCGCATCGACCAAATAGTCGACTCGACTGCGGGGTGCGAGCATTTGTCCTTTTTGGACGCTTATTCCGGGTACCATCAGATCCGTCTCTACGGACCCGATGAGATAAAAATATCTTTCATCACCCCATTTGGGTGCTTCTGTTATGTCACTATGCCGTTCGGTTTGAAGAACGCTGGAGCCACATTCATGTGGATGATTCAGAAGTACCTGCTCACTCAGATCAGTTGGAATGTGGAAGCATACATGGATGACATTGTGGTCAAGTCACGTAAAGGTTCCGACCTACTGGCTGACCTTGTTGAAACCTTTGCCAACCTCAGAAGGTATGATGTCAAGCTTAATCCATCAAAGTGCATGTTTGGAGTTCCAGGCGGAAAATTACTCGGTTTTCTCGTCTCCGAACGAGGGATCGACGCTAACCCAGAGAAAGTGGGTGCCATACTCCGGATGAAACGCCCTGTGCATGTGCATGATGTCCAGCAGCTTACTGGTTGTTTGGCCGCCCTAAGTCAATTAATTTCTCGCCTCGGTGAAAAGGCACTGCCTCCTTACCGACTGATGAAGGAGTCAGATAAGTTCGAGTAGACTCCTGAAGCTGATGCAGCATTTGCAGAGCTTAAAGCCCTGCTTTCCACCCAGCCGGTGCTTGCTGCCCCAATCAGCAAAGAGCCTTTACTGCTTTACATTGCAGCCACTGGGCAAGTCGTCAGTACAGTACTTACGGTCGAGCAGGAAGAAGAAGGAAAAGCTTACAAAATTCAGCGCCCAGTATACTATGTTTCTGAAGTTTTGACTCCATCAAAGCAAAGATATCCACATTATCAGAAGCTTGTTTATGGGATCTATATGACCACGAAGAAGGTTGCACATTACTTCTCTGATCACTCCATTACAGTCATCAGCGACGCTCCGTTATCAGAGATTCTTAATAATAGAGATGCAACCGGTCAAGTGGCAAAGTGGGCGATTGAACTCCTTCCCTTAGTTATCAAGTTTGAGGCAAAGAAAGCTATCAAGTCCCAAGCAATAGCAGATTTCCTCGTTGAGTGGATAGAACAACAACTGCCGACTCAAGTACACTCGGAGCACTGGACCATGTTCTTTGATGGTTTCAAGATGCTGAATGGTTTCGGTGCTGGGGTAGTACTGGTATCCCCCCGAGGAGACAAGCTCAGATATGTCCTCCAGATTCACTTTGATTCCTCCAATAACGAAGCAGAATATGATGCACTCTTGTATGGGTTGCGATGGCCATTTCACTCGGCGTCCGTCGCCTCATGGTCTATGGCGACTCAGATTTGGTAGTCAATCAAGTGATGAAGGAGTGGGACGTCAGAAGCCCATCCATGACTGGTTACTACAACGCAGTGAGAAAGTTGGAAAAGAAGTTTGAGGGGTTAGAGCTCCATCATATCCCCCGACTGAAAAATCAAGCAGCAGATGATTTAGCAAAGATAGGCTCCAAGAGAGAAGGCATTCCCGGTAATGTGTTCCTGGAGCATATCCATACACCTTTAGTTCAAGAAGATCCCTTCAATGAAGAACCCCCGCAGCCTAAGAGTGCCACAGATTCGACTGAAGTCGAGGTCCCAGTCGTGGTCGACTTGGTCATGGAGGTGTTGGTCATCACTCCCGACTGGACAGTACCATACATTGCATATATCCTTAGGAAAGAGATCCCATAAGACGAAGAAGAGGCTCGACAGATCGTTCGTTGATCCAAGGCCTTTACTGTAATAAGAGGACAACTGTTCAGAGAAAGTGCAACTGGGGTTAGCCAGAAATGCATAACACCATAAGAAGGCTGAGTGATCCTCCACGACATCCATTCGGGGACCTGTGGTCACCATGCGTCCTCTCGGACCATTGTGGCTAAAGCATACCGAGCTGGATTCTATTGGCCACGAGCAAATGAAATGGCGAAAGATATAGTCGATAGATGTGAAGGCTGCCAGTTCTACTCCAATATGTCGCACAAACCTGCATCAGCCCTGAAGACCATCCCACTCGTCTGGCCCTTTGCGGTTTGGGGATTGGACATGGTTGGTCCACTGAGGACTGGTAGGAGCGGCTTCACTCATGTGCTTGTAGCAGTCGATAAGTTTACCAAATGGATTGAAGCCAAGCCTATTAAGAATCTTGAAGCTAGTACTGTTGTCAGCTTCATCAGAGAGTTGATTTTCAGATATGGGGTTCCGCACAACATCATCATTGACAACGGATCGAACTTCGATTCTGATGAGTTCAGAACCTTCTGCGCCTCACAAGGCACACAAGTCGACTATGCTTCAATCGCCCATCCCCAGTCGAATGGACAAGCAGAAAGAGCAAATGGCCTAATTCTCAAAGGACTGAAACCCCGACTAATGCGAGATCTCAAGCACGCAGTAGGCGCCTGGGTTGATGAGCTTCCATCAGTTCTTTGGGGATTGAGGACAGCTCCTAATCGGTCGACTGGCCGAACTCCATTCTTCTTGGTCTATGGAGCTGAAGCTATTTTACCGAGTGACTTGCTTCATAATGCACCACGAGTTGAGCTCTTCTCTGAAGATGAAGCAAAACAAGCTCGGCAAGACGCAGTCGACCTCCTGGAGGAGGAAAGAGAGATGGCCTTGATCCGGTCGACCATTTATCAACAAGACTTGCGTCGATTCCACGGTAGACACGTGAAGGGTCGAGCCTTTCAAGAGGGAGACTTGGTTCTTTGAGTGGATCAGCAGAAACCACACAAGCTCACGCCAGCCTGGGAAGGTCCCTTCATTGTCACCAGAGTGCTCCACAATGGAGCATACCACCTTTATAGTATCGAGCATAAGAAGAATGAGCCATGGGCTTGGAACGCGGAGCTGCTCCGCCCCTTTTATACTTAAGTACTCGTTCGAATAAAATGTAATAAGAAATACCTTTGTAATTTGTTTATCAAAGACAAGAGCCTTACAGTCCTCTGGCACGATTGTTGTTGCTTTTGTTTACGTCTGAAAACCCCCAGTGGGTGACTTAGCTGCGAATTTGTTTCGCCTAAGTTCGAAAGAAAATCCTACCGAGTGGTGAGCCAGCCTCCCACTCGGGGGCTTAGCTGCGAACCCGTTTCGCCTAAGTTTTCAAAATCCTACTGAGTGATGAGCCAGTATCCCACTCGGAGGCTTAGCTGCGGTCCAGTACTCGCCTAAGTTTGTAAAATCCTACCGAGTGGTGAGCAATCCTCCCACTCGGGGGCTTAGCTGCAGTCCAGTACTCGCCTAAGTTTGAAAAAATCCTACCGAGTGTTGAGCAATCCTCCCACTCGGAGGCTTAGCTGCAGTCCAGTACTCGCCTAAGTTTGTAAAATCCGACCGAGTGGTGAGCAATCCTCCCACGAGGGGGCTTAGCTGCAGTCCAGTACTCGCCTAAGTTTGAAA
>NC_041392.1:577081796-577122585 GCF_002162155.2 Triticum dicoccoides
CACTCTGGGGTTTAGCTGCAGTCCGGTACTCGCCTAAGTTTGAAAAAATCCTACCGAGTGGAGAGCAACCCTCCCACTCGGGGGCTTAGCTACAGTCTAGTACTCGCCTAAGTTTGAAAAATCCTACCGAGTGGAGAGCAACCCTCCCACTCGGGAGCTTAGCTGCAGTCCAGTACTCGCCTAAGTTTGAAAAATCCTACCGAGTGGAGATCAACCCTCCCACTCGGGGGCTTAGCTGCAGTCCAGTACTCGCCTAAGTTTGAAACACATCCCTATCCGCAAGGACGGCGAGGTGCAGGTCAACTGCAACCTTCTCCTTCGGAGCTAGGCCACAAGTACAATGTGCGCTCCATCCCTATCCGCAAGGACGACGAGGTGCAGGTCGATTGCAACCTTCTCCTTCAGAGCTATGCCACAAGTACAATGTGCGCTCCATCCCTATCCGCAAGGACGACGAGGTGCAGGTCGACTGCAACCTTCTCCTTCGGAGCTACGCCACAAGTACAATGTGCACTCCATCCCTATCCGCAAGGATGACGAGGTGCAGGTCGACTACAATGCGTGCTTGATACGTCTCCAACGTATCTATAATTTTTTATTGCTCCATGCTATATTATCTACTGTTTTGAATGTTTATGGGCTTTATTATACACTTTTATATCATTTTTGGGACTAACCTATTAACCCAGAGCCCAATGCCAATTTCTGTTTTTACCCTGTTTTAGGGTTTCGAAGAAAAGGAAAACCAAACGGAGTCCAATTGACCTGAAACTTCACGGAACTCATTTTTGGAAGGAAAGAAGCCCAGAAGACTTGGAGTGCACGTCGGGGGATCTGCGAGGAGGTCACGAGGCAGGGGGCGCGCCCTCCACCCTCGTGAACCCCTCGTGCTCCCCCTGACGTATTTCTTCCGCCTATATATCTCCATATACCCTAAAAACATCCGGGGGGCACAATAGATCGGGAGTTCCGCCGTCAGAAGCCTCCGTAGCCACCGAAAACCAATCTAGACCCGTTCCGGCACCCGGCCGGAGGGGGCAATCCTTCTCCGGTGGCCATCTTCATCATCCCGGTGCTCTCCATGACGAGGAGGGAGTAGTTCTCCCTCGGGGCTAAGGGTATGTACCAGTAGCTATGTGTTTGATCTCTCTCTCTCTCTCGTGTTCTTGAGATGGTTCGATCTTGATGTATCACGAGCTTTGCTATTATAGTTGGATCTTATGATGTTTTCTCCCCCTTCTACTCTCTTGTAATGAATTGAGTTTCCCCTTTGGAGTTATCTTATCGGAATGAGTCTTTATAGATTTGAGAACACTTGATATATGTCTTGTCGTGCGTATCTGTGGTGACAATGGGATATCACGTGATTCACTTGATGTATGTTTTGGTGACCAACTTGCGGGTTCCGCCCATGAACCTATGCATAGGGGTTGGCACACGTTTTTGTCGTGATTCTCCGGTAGAAACTTTGGGGCACTCTTTGAGGTTCTATGTGTTGGTTGAATAGATGAATCTAAGATTGTGTGATGCATATCGTATAATCATACCCACGGATACTTGAGGTGACATTGGAGTATCTAGGTGACATTAGGGTTTTGGTTGATTTGTGTCTTAAGGTGTTATTCTAGTACGAACTCTAGGGCTGTTTGTGACACTTATAGGAATAGCCCAATGGATTGATTGGAAAGAATAACTTTGAGGTGGTTTCGTACCCTACCATAATCTCTTTGTTCGTTCTCCGCTATTAGTGACTTTGGAGTGACTCTTTGTTGCATGTTGAGGGATAGTTATGTGATCCAATTATGATATTATTGTTGAGAGGACTTGTACTAGTGAAAGTATGAACCCTAGGCCTTATTTCCACACATTGCAATACCGTTTACGCTCACTTTTATCATTCGTTACCTTTCTGTTTTTATTATTTCAGATTACAAATACATTTATCTACTATCCATATACCACTTGTTTCACCATCTCTTCGCCGAACTAGTGCACCTATACAATTTACCATTGTATTGGGTGTGTTGGGGACACAAGAGACTCTTTGTTATTTGGTTGCAGGGTTGCTTGAGAGAGACCGTCTTCATCCTACGCCTCCCACGGATTGATAAACCTTAGGTCATCCACTTGAGGGAAATTTTCTACTATCCTACAAACCTCTGCACTTGGAGGCCCAACAACATCTACAAGAAGAAGGTTGTGTAGTAGACATCAAGCTCTTTTCTGGCGCCGTTGCCGGGGAGGTTAGTGCTTGAAGGTATATCTTTAGATCTTGCAATCGAGTCTTTTAGTTTCTTGTTTTATCACTAGTTTAGTTTATAAAAGAAAACTAAAAAATGGAATTAAGGTTACCTCATATGCTTCATCTTTTTAATATCCATCATGAAATAAGGATTCCGATAATTGTGCTCAAGTGCTAGAAGAAGAATGCATTAGAATGTTTGGCACTAAATATTTGAATGATGAGCATGATTGCAATGTTGTTACTATGAATTCCTTGAATTCCTTGAATATCTATGAATTCCTTGGGGAAGCTATGTTTGATGAAGATGATATTTTTTGTCCCCCAAGTTTTGATGAGCAAATTTATTATGATGAAAGCATGCCTCCTATCTATGATGATTATTGTGATGACACGTATGCTTTAAAGAATAATGATAACAATGAAACTTGTCATCTTGATTTCAATTTTCAATCCCATGATAGTTACTTTGTTGAGTTTGCTCCCACTACTATTCAAGAGAAGAATTTTGCTTATGTAGAGAGTAGTAAATTTTCTATGCTTGTAGATCATGAAAAGAATGCTTTAGGTGCTGGTTATATTGTTGAATTCATTCATGATGCTACTGAAAATTATTATGAGGGAGGAATATATGCTTGTAGGAATTGCAATAATATCAATTTTCCTCTCTATGTGCTTAAAGTTTTGAAGTTTTGCTTGTTTTACCTTCCTATGCTAGTTGATTATTGTTCTCATAAGTTGTTTGCTCACAAAATCCCTATGCATAGGAAGCATGTTAGACTTAAATGTGCTAGTCATATTCTTCATGATGCTCTCTTTATGTTTCAATTCTTATCCTTTATGTGAGCATCATTGAAATCATCATGCCTAGCTAGGGGCGTTAAACGATAGCGCTTGTTGGGAGGCAACCCAATTTTATTTTAGTTCCTTGCTTTTTGTTCCTGTTTAGTAATAAATAATTCATCTAGCCTCTGTTTATATGTGGTTTTATGCTTTTAATTAGTGTTTGTGCCAAGTAGAACCTTTGGGAAGACTTGGGGAGAGTCTTGTTGATCATGCTGTAAAAAACAGAAACTTTAGCGCTTACGAGAATTGCTGCCATTTTTATTCGGAGAGTGCTATTTAGTTAATTATTTTTTAAGATGATTAATAGATAAATTCCTCAGGTCCATAAATTTATTTGAGAATTTTATGAGTTCAATAAGTATACGTTTGATCCAGATTACTACAGACTGTTCTGTTTTTGACAGATTCTGTTTTTTTCATATGTTGTTTACTTATTTTGATGAATCTATGGCTAGTAAAATAGTTTATAAACCATAGATAAATTGGAATACATTAGGTTTAACACCAATATAAATAAATAATGAGTTCATTACAGTACCTTGAAGTGGTGATTTATTTTCTTATACTAACGGAGCTTACGAGTTTTCTGTTAAGTTTTGTGTTGTGAAGTTTTCAAGTTTTGGGTAAGAATTTGATGGACTATGGAATAAGGAGTGGCAAGAGCCTAAGCTTGGGGATTCCCAAGGCACCCCAAGGTAATATTCAAGGATAGCCAAGAGCCAAATCTTGGGGATGCCCCGGAAGGCATCCCCTCTTTCGTCTT
This sequence comes from Triticum dicoccoides, assembly GCF_002162155.2. Lineage (NCBI taxonomy): Eukaryota > Viridiplantae > Streptophyta > Magnoliopsida > Poales > Poaceae > Triticum > Triticum dicoccoides. The sequence goes on from NC_041392.1 coordinate 577,085,648, forward strand.
CGTTCATCGGTAACTTTACTTGGAGCTATATTTTTATTCACCACATGATATGTGTTTTGCTTGGAACGTCAATTTATTTTGTTAGGATTTTCTTGATTTTATTTATAACAATGTTTTGCATCTTTTATTTCAATAAAAGTGGCATTGATAGCCTTTACTATGCCTATGTTACAAGTCCACATGTTGCTGTTTGCAAACAGAAAGTTTACCGCTGTTGCAATAATTCCCTAGAAAAGTAAGAATTTGATAAAATGTTGAAACCTTTTGCATATTAAGATCTGATAAATTTACTACAGTGGGAATTTTCTTTCATAATTTTTGGAGCTAGGGAAGTATGGATGTTGCAGCATTCTTTACAGACTGTCCTGTTTAGGCAAATTGTTGTTATGTTTGCATTGTTTGCATATGTTTGCTTCTTTAATGATTCTATTTGAGGATAGGACATTAATTATGCAGAGGCATTTAGTATGCAATGTTGAATAATAATTTTAGTGATTTTCTATAGTAGAGTATGATAAGGTTTTGCCAATGGTTTATACTAACTTATCTCACGAGTCCTTGTTGAGTTTTGTGTGGATGAAGCTTTTGAGATTTAGGGAGACCGTGATATGAGAGGAATTAAGGAGACACAAAAGCTCAAGCTTGGGGATGCCCAAGGCACCCCAAGATAATATTTCAAGAGGTCTCAAGCGTCTAAGCTTGGGGATGCCCCGGTTGGCATCCCACCTTTTTTCTTCAACAACTATCGGTTAGTTTTGGTTGATCCTAAGTTTTTGCTTCTTCACATGATGTTTGCTATTCTAGATGTCATTTTATTTAGTTTTGCTTGCTGTTTGAATAAAATACCAAGATCTGAAATTTTTAAATGTTAGAGAGTCTTCACATAGTTGCATAATTATTCAACTACTCATTGATCTTCACTTATATCTTTCAAGGTAGTTTGTCATTTGCTCTAGTGCTTCACTTATATCTTTCAGGGTAGTTTGTCATTTGCTCTAGTGCTTCACTTATATCTTTTAGAGCATGGTGGTAGTTTTATTTTGAAGAAATAGATTAAATCTCATGCTTCACTTAGATTATTTTGAGAGTCTTAATAGCATGGTAATTTGCTTAAAATCCTAATATGCTAGGTATTCAAGATTAGTAAAAACTTTCATAGAGTATTGAATACTAAGAGAAGTTTGATGCTTGATGATTGTTTTGGGATATGGAGATAATAATATCAAAGTCGTGCTAGTTGAGTAGTTGTGAATTTGAGAAGTGCTTGTATTGAAGTTTGCAAGTCCCGTAGCATGCACGTATGGTAAACGTTGTGTAACAAATTTGAAACATGAGGTGTTATTTGATTGCCCTCCTTATGAGTGGCGGTCGAGGACGAGCGATGGTCTTTTCCTACCAATCTATCCCCCTAGGAGCATGCGCGTAGTGCCGAGGTTTTTGATGACTTGTAGATTTTTGCAATAAGTATGTGAGTTCTTTATGACTAATGTTGAGTCCATGGATTATACGCACTCTCACCCTTCCATCCTTGCTAGCCTCTTCGGTACCGTGGATTGCCCTTTCTCACATTGAGAGTTGGCGCAAACTTCGCCGGTGCATCCAAACCCCGTGATATGATACGCTCTTTCACACATAAACCTCCTTATATCTTCCTCAAAACAGCCACCATACCTACCTATCATGGCATTTCCATAGCCATTCCGAGATATTATTGCCATGCAACTTTCCATCATTCCGTTCATCATGACACATTCATCATTGTCATATTGCTTTGCATGATCATGTAGTTGACATCGTATTTGTGGCAAAGCCACCGTCCATAATTTTTCATACATGTCACACTTGATTCATCGCAATCCCGATACACCGCCGGAGGCATTCATATAGAGTCATCTTTGTTCTAGTATCGAGTTGTAATCATTGAGTTGTAAATAAATAGAAGTGTGATGACCATCATTATTAGAGCATTGTCCCAAGTGAGGAATAAAAAAAGAGAGAAAGGCCATAAAAGGAGAAGGCCCAAAAAAAAGAGAAAGGCAATAAAAAAAGAGAAGGCCCAAAAAAATGAGAGAAAAAGAGAGAAGGGACAATGTTACTATCCTTTTACCACACTTGTGCTTCAAAGTAGCACCATGATCTTCATAGTAGAGAGTCTCTCATGTTATCACTTTCATATACTAGTGGGAATTTTTCATTATAGAACTTGGCTTGTATATTCCAACAATGGGCATCCTCAAGTGCCCTAGGTCTTCGTGAACAAGCAAGTTGGATGCACACCCACTTAGTTTCTTTTGTTGAGATTTCATACATTTATAGCTCTAGTGCATCCGTTGCATGGCAATCTCTACTCCTTGCATTAACATCAATCGGTGGTCATCTCCATAGCCCATTGATTAGCCTCGTTGATGTGAGACTTTCTCCTTTTTGTCTTCTCCACATAACCCCCTCATTATTCTATTCCACCCATAGTGCTATATCCATGGCTCGCGCTCATATATTGCGTGAAAGTTTATAGGTTTGAGATTACTAAAGTATGAAACAATTGCTTGGCTTGTCATCGGGGTTGTGCATGATGAGAGCATTCTTGTGTGACGAAAATGAAACATGACTAAACTATATGATTTTGTAGGGATGAACTTTCTTTGGCCATGTTATTTTTAGAAGACATGATTGCTTAGCTAGTATGCTTGAAGTATTATCATTTTTATGTCAATATGAGCTTTTCTCTTGAATCTTTCGGATCAGAATATTCATACCACAATTAAGAAGAATTACATTAAAATTATGCCAAGCAGCACTCCGCATCAAAATTCTGTTTTTATCATTTACCTACTCGAGGACGAGCAGGAATTAAGCTTGGGGATGCTGATACGTCTCCAACGTATCTATAATTTTTGATTGCTCCATGCTATATTATATACTGTTTTGAATGTTTATGGGCTTTATTATACACTTTTATATCATTTTTGGGACTAACCTATTAACCCAGAGCCTAGTGCCACTTTCTGTTTTTTACCCTATATTAGGGTTTCGAAGAAAAGGAAAACCAAACGGAGTCCAATTGACCTGAAACTTCACGGAACTCATTTTTGGAAGGAAAGAAGCCTAGAAGACTTGGAGTGCACGTCGGGGGATCTGCGAGGAGGTCATGAGGCAGGGGGCGCGCCCCCCTGGGCGCGCCCTCCACCCTCGTGAGCCCCTCATGGCCCCCCTGACGTACTTCTTCCGCCTATATATCTCCATATACCCTAAAAACATCCGGGGGCACAATAGATCGGGAGTTCCATCGTCAGAAGCCTCCGTAGCCACCGAAAACCAATCTAGACCCGTTTTGGCACCCGGCCGGAGGGGGAAATCCTTCTCCGGTGGCCATCTTCATCATCCTGGTGCTCTCCATGACGAGGAGGGAGTAGTTCTCCCTCGGGGCTGAGGGTGTGTACCAGTAGCTATGTGTTTGATCTCTCTCTCTCTCTCTCTTTCTCGTGTTCTTGAGATGATTCAGTCTTGATATATCATGAGCTTTGCTATTATAGTTGGATCTTATGATGTTTTCTCCCCCCTCTACTCTCTTGTAATGAATTGAGTTTCCCCTTTGGAGTTATCTTATCGGATTGAGTCTTTATAGATTTGAGAACACTTGATGTATGTCTTGTCGTGCGTATCTATGGTGAGAATGGGATATCACGTGATTCACTTGATGTATGTTTTGGTGACCAACTTGCGGGTTCCGCCCATGAACCTATGCATAGGGGTTGGCACATGTTTTCGTCATGATTCTCCGGTAGAAACTTTGGGGCACTCTTTGAGGTTCTATTTGTTGGTTGAATAGATGAATCTAAGATTGTGTGATGCATATCGTATAATCATACCCACGGATACTTGAGGTGACATTGGAGTATCTAGGTGACATTAGGGTTTTGGTTGATTTGTGTCTTAAGGTGTTATTCTAGTATGAACTCTAGGGCTGTTTGTGACACTTATAGGAATAGCCCAATGGATTGATTGGAAAGAATAACTTTGATGTGGTTTCGTACCCTACCATAATATCTTCATTCGTTCTCCGCTATTAGTGACTTTGGAGTGACTCTTTGTTGCATGTTGAGGGATAGTTATGTGATCCAATTATGATATTATTGTTGAGAGGACTTGCACTAGTGAAAGTATGAACCCTAGGCCTTATTTCCACACATTGCAATATCGTTTATGCTCACTTTTATCATTCGTTACCTTGTTGTTTTTATTATTTCATATTACAAATACCTTTTCTACTATCCATATACCACTTGTTTCACCATCTCTTCGCTGAACTAGTGCACCTATACAATTTACCATTGTATTGGGTGTGTTGGGGACACAAGAGACTCTTTGTTATTTGGTTGCAGGGTTGCTTGAGAGAGACCATCTTCATCCTACGCCTCCCACGGATTGATAAACCTTAGGTCGTCCACTTGAGGGAAATTTGCTACTGTGCTACAAACCTCTACACTTGGAGGCCCAACAACGTCTACAAGAAGAAGGTTGTCTAGTAGACATCAGTGCTCCGTCCCTATCCGCAAGGACGATGAAGTGCAGGTCGACTGGAGTCACCACCTCAGAGCTGCATCTCAAGCACAAAGATTATTCCGAGCGAAGAACAAAGTCCACTCAAAGGCAAACGCAAGCATATTTAGAAATAAACCAAGTTCGGATAAATCCTAAAGTACCGGACAACAGATCAAAAGTATTCGAGCATCAAGCCCGAAGAAGTTTAATGGTTACATAATCACTCGGCATTCCGAGGCAAATAAAAGTGAGGCATAATGTTTTTTCGGTCATGCATCAGGAGAAGGACTGGCTGGGTCGCAGAAACTGTCAAGGTCAATGTTGTCTGCAATGCGAGTGGCGGCATCAAGGAAGGTGTCCATGAAAGACTGGAAAGTGTGCCTCTTCGTGTTAGCAACCTTGAGTTCTGCCATCTTGTCTTCTTTGATGTCCTTGCAGTGCACTCGGACCAAAGACAACGCGACATCAGCACCACAGCAAGCGGATGACTTCTTCCATTCTTGCACACGCTCGGGGATTTGATTCAGTCGAGTTATCAAGGACTCAAGGTCTTGAGACAGTTCCGCCTGAGGCCAGACTTCAGCATCAACCTGAGTCATCGCAGCTTTTAGGCGGGCAAGATAAGCAACCACACTGTCCATACGAGATTCCAACCGCAGCACGTTCATCGCAACATCATCCTTGACTGGACAGTTTATGGGATCAAGATCCGTCTCGACCCGCCCAGTTTCTACTTCAAAGTCTTGGCAAAATTCTGCACAGTCGAGTGAATGGTGAGTCGATGGTATAATTAGACTTGGCAGTCGACAGAAATAAGACAGATTAATCAGTACCTTCAAGTTTCAAAACCAGCTTTGCAGCAAGCTGGCCCAGATAAGACTCCAGTTTGCCATTCTTGGCCTTGAGACCCCCAAGCTCGTCGGTCAGTTTCTCCTTGTCCTTCTTCAGTTGCTCGACCTCCCGATTGGCGTCAGAAACAACAGTCTTCAGCTTGGAGTTTTCTTCTTCTAACTTGCCGACTGAAGCAAGCTTCTTGTCAGCAAGTGTTGTTTTATCGCGCACCTCCTTTTGTGCTGCAGCAAGATCGAGATCCTTCTTCTCCAAAGCCTACTTCATTTTCTCTAAAGAAACAACATTCTTCAGACGGGCTTGGAGTTGGCGGTTTTCACTATGTACATCTGCTCGAGTGGAGTCACTCGGTTCAAAAAATGGAAAGCAAAAGTGCCAGTAGTGGGATATACAGTTAGCGATTGGTTACCTCCCATGGCGGCTACTTCGTCACGGGCGAGATTCTTCTTGGCCAATTGCAGATCAAGGTTGAGGCTGATTTGCTGTTTGTTCATTGCAGAAAGTTGAGCCCCAAGATCACAAGATTTCTGCAGTTAAAGCCATATCAGTCGACAGGGATAAAAGGCATCACAACGATAGCTACTCTAAGACTACCACCGAATCAAACATTCAATGGCAGTCTCGGGGACTACACCCAGTAGGTGCACTTAGCGTGCCCCCACTAATCTTGTAAAAAAGAGAGGTTCAGATTCTCAGACCACAGTCGACTGCCCGCAGCCAACTATGATCTCGGGGACTACACCCAGTGGGTGCACTCAGCGTGCCCCCACTGGTTTTGGTTCCACTCGGCATGGCCTGCCCAAAAAGTTCCTATTCTCATACCACAGTCGACTGCCCGCAGTCAACTATGGTCTCGGGGATTACACCCAGTGGGTGCACTCAGCGTGCCCCCACTAGTGCAAAGATTCGGCTTGAATCGACACAAAGAGACATACAAATTTCAAACAGTCACACCCAAGTGGGTGATCAGACAAGAAATACGGTCGATCAGAAAATCAACTAACCTAGACATTGGCTTGCAGAGCAGCTCCGGCGTTGAAGGCTACCTGACTAGCCTCATGCACCACTTTCATTTGCCCCATCACAAGATTCAATTGAAGAAGAGCTTCCTTGGCAGCAGCTGGTGGATCGTCCAGAGTTTGATATGCAGTAAAAAGTGATGAAGGCAGAGCAATTGAAGAAGCCGCCGGATCTGAAGCAAAAAGTTGTATCGGTGCAGCATAAGTCTGAGCAGCTAATCCTGAGGGGCAATCAGTCGACAGTGGAACAGCGAAGGTGATGTTGGTTCGAGCCGGATCTATCGAGCGCTCGACCGTCGTCCCAAGCGTCACAGTCGACCGAAGAGCCTGGACTTCAGGCACCTTCCCGCCCAGTTCCTTGTCCTTCCTCCTCCTCCCTCTTAGTGGTACTTCTTCTTCATTGTCCGAGAGCACAACAGCGTCTCGTGGAACTGCAATAAACATAGAAAGCCATAAGGATAACTGACAAACCGACCAGTCGACCTAATGAATTCGAATCATGTAGACTTACTGGCTTTGGAGGTGATGGCATCATCAGCTTCCTCGTTGGCTGGAGTCTTGTCAATATCCATATCAGTCGCGACAAAGGTCGGGCTATACAGGTTCATCATCCACTCAGTCAGAACAAGAAAAACCGGTCGGAACAGGAAGTCGGTCGGAACAAGAAAATACGAGAAGAACGTTTACCCAGAGGCAACAGGGACGTCCATCTTGATTCTAGGCAAGGCCTTCCGAGCCTTCGAAGGATTATTTTTGGGCTGCTTGGTGACCTTCTGAGTCAATTCTGGAGTCGAGGACCGGGCGCACTTGTGAGATGGATCATTCGACGCCACAGCTTTGTCGCGCTTGCTCGCGGGATCATGGCGCAGCTTCGATCGACGTTCAGAATGAGGCGGTGAGTCGGCCACTTCCTCATCGTCCGACTTGTCGCTCTCGTCTTCATCATCGTCAGCAGGGAACTCCCACTCGCTGCTCTCCTTGGCACTGTCCTTGCCATCGTGGTCTTGCTCCAAAGCTTGTTCATCATTGGGCATTGAATACATCTCCGTGTAGATCTGCAAAACAAGGGACCGATCATAAGTCAGTCGGATCAACAGTCAGTCGGAAAATACGTTCAAAAACTCAGTTATGATGACCAGACCTTGTCTGGCAGGTTGTTGTTGCTGAAAGGGTCGACTCTCCTAGCACCTCTAGGGTTGTCCTTGTTTCCGGTGATACCCATCAACCACTCGGCCACTGTTTTGGCCTCCACCTCCTCCAGATGAACCCGAGCAGTGTCGCCAGCCCCGGAGTACATCCACATGGAGTGGTCACAAGCTTGGAGAGGTCGGATCCGCCGACTGAGGAACACCTCGAGCAGGTCCATACCGGTGACACCTTGGTTGATCAGTTGGACTACTTTCTTGACTAGCATGCCTGTCTCCGCTTTCTCCGCGGCGGTCACTTTCAATGAAGATGGAGTTTGAACGCGGTCAAAAGAGAAAGGGGGGAGCCCGGTCGACTGGCCTGGGGTCACGATATCCTGGCAGTAGAACCAGGTCGACTGCCAGCCCCTGACCAACTCCGGAAGTATCATCGGGGGAAAAGAACTCCTCTTCCTCTTCTGAATGCCCAGACCCCCACACATCTGGATAACGTGGGTCATCTCATCGTTCGAGTTCGCTTTCTTCACAGTTTGGGATCGAATGGTAAAAATGTGCTTGAAAAGACCCTAGTGCGGTCGGCACCCCAGGAAATTCTCACACATGGAGATGAAAGCAGCGAGATATGTGATGGTATTGGGAGTAAAATGGTGGAGTTGGGCACCAAAGAAATTTAGGAAACCTCGAAAGAAGGGTTGTGGTGGAAGCGAGAAGCCGCGGTCGACATGAGTGGCGAGCAGAACACACTCACCCGGTCGCGGCTGCGGCTCTGTTTCCCCCCTCGGCAGACGTGCAGACTTATGGACGATCAGCCCTAACTTGGCCATATCATCCAGGTCCTCCTGCTGAAGCGAAGATCGGATCCAGTCTCCTTGGATCCAACCCGACGGCAGCCCCGAGCGCGATGAAGACCCCCGATTCATCTTCTTGTTCTTCACCGCCCCCGTCGCCTTCTTCGCACGCTCTAGCGCCGCCATTTTATCCTTCCCCATCGCGGCGGAGCAGCAGCGTCGAGAGTGGTTGGGCAGGACGGAGTGGAGATGCGAGGGGAAGAAGAAGGGAAATGGACGCGCACAGTGCAAATGCCTCAGCCTCGTCGCTTTTAAAGGCCTGCTTCCGAGTGGCTGACATGTGGGCCCGAGCCATCCTGTCAAATCCCCCCAACAGTCGCACACGGGATACGTGGCGAAAAAGGTGGCGTGGAAATCGAAACATCCTATTTATCTACTCCACTTACCGCGGAGCGCTCCGCCTGGCGCGCTTCCACCAAAATTTCTAATCATGTGAAATCCGGGATCCTCTACAACCGATCACGCCAAAGATTTCATGTCAAAGATGTCACTCGACGGATGTCATTGTATAAGCCAGTCGGCAATTTCTGAATCGATCAAGGCGACTGAAACGAAGCCGAAGTTCTAACAACTGGCCTCCACCGGGAGATGAAGACAAGGCAAAGCCAGAGCAGAAGCAAGGTCAACTCCATCCTTCTTTTTCACTCAAACCTCGATCCACTCGGGGGCTAATGATGAGGACACGAACCTGGGGTAGGGTAACAGGCCTGACCTATACGTTCTACCTAAGGTCCTTGTCCTAAGAACAAAGAAGTTCAAGAATCAGAAGAAGGGATCCAGCAAAGGTGTCGAGTGAAGTCCACTCGACCTACCATTCACTCGGAGACCTCTCTTTATCCAGGTCACTCGACCATGAAACTGTTGGGGAACGTAGTAATTTCAAACTTTTCCTACGCACACGCAAGATCATGGTGACGCATAGCAACGAGAGGGGAGAGTGTGATCTAATGTACCCTTGTAGACCGACAGCGGAAGCGTTAGCACAACGCGGTTGATGTAGTCGTACGTCTTCACGGCCCGACCGATCAAGCACTGAAACTACGACACCTCTGAGTTTTAGCACACGTTCAGCGGAAGCGTTAGCACAACGCGATTGATGTAGTCTCTTTACTTGTTTCGTAATACATCATCTCGCAACTAACTCATTAGTTGAAATGCTTGCAAGGCTTATGTGATGTGCATTACCGAGAGGGCCCAGAGATACCTCTCCGACAATCGGAGTGACAAATCCTAATCTCGAAATACGCCAACCCAACATGTACCTTTGGAGACACCTGTAGAGCTCCTTTATAATCACCCAGTTATGTTGTGACGTTTGGTAGCACACAAAGTGTTCCTCCGGCAAATGGGAGTTGCATAATCTCATAGTCATAGGAACATGTATAAGTCATGAAGAAAGCAATAGCAACATATTAAACGATCGGGTGCTGAGCTAATGGAATGGGTCATGTCAATCACATCATTCTCCTAATAATGTGATCCCGTTAATCAAATGAAAACACATGTCTATGGTTAGGAAACATAACCATCTTTGATTAATGAGCTAGTCAAGTAGAGGCATACTAGTGACGTTTGGTTTGTCTATGTATTCACACAAGTATTATGTTTCCGGATAATAAAATTCTAGCATGAATAATGAACATTTATCATGATATAAGGAAATAAAATAATAACATTATTATTGCCTCTAGGGCATATTTCCTTCAGTCTCCCACTTGCACTAGAGTCAATAATCTAGATTACACAGTAATGATTCTAACACCCATGGAGCTTTGGTGTTGATCATGTTTTGCTCGTGGAAGAGGCTTAGTCAACGGGTCTGCTACATTCAGATCCGTATGTATCTTGTAAATCTCTATGTCTCCCACCTGGACTAGATCCCGAATGGAATTGAAGCATCTCTTGATGTGCTTGGTTCTCTTGTGAAATCTGGATTCCTTTGCCAAGGCAATTGCACTAGTATTGTCACAAAATATTTTCATTGGACCCGATGCACTAGGTATGACTCCTAGATCGGATATGAACTCCTTCATCCAGACTCCTTCATTTGCTGCTTCCGAAGCAGCTATGTACTCCGCTTCACATGTAGATCCCGCCACAACGCTTTGTTTAGAACTGCACCAACTGACAGCTCCACCGTTTAATGTAAACACGTATCCGGTTTGCAATTTAGAATCGTCCGGATCAGTGTCAAAGCTTGCATCAACGTAACCATTTACGATGAGCTCTTTGTCACCTCCATATATGAGAAACATATCCTTAGTCCTTTTCAGGTATTTCAGGATGTTCTTGACCGCTGTCCAGTAATCCACTCCTGGATTACTTTGGTACCTGCCTGCTAGACTTATAGCAAGACACACATCAGGTCTGGTACACAGCATTGCATACATGATAGAGCCTATGGCTGAAGCATAGGGAAGATCTTTCATTTTCTCTCTATCTTCTGCATTGGTCGGGCATTGAGTCTTACTCAATTTCACACCTTGTAACACAGGCAAGAATCCTTTCTTTGCTTGCTCCATTTTGTCAAGGTATGTGCTTTGTGAAAGTCCAATTAAGCATCTTGATCTGTTTCTATAGATCTTAATGCCCAATATGTAAGCAGCTTCACCGAGGTCTTTCATTGAAAAACTCTTATTCAAGTATCCCTTTATGCTATCCAGAAATTCTATATCATTTCCGATTAGTAATATGTCATCTACATATAATACCAGAAATGCTACAGAGCTCCCACTCACTTTCTTGTAAATATAGGCTTCTCCAAAAGTCTGTACAAGACCAAATGCTTTGATCACACTATCAAAGCGTTTATTCCAACTCCGAGAGGCTTGCACCAGTCCATAAATGGATCCCTGGAGCTTGCACACTTTGTTAGCTCCCTTTGGTTCGACAAAACCTTCCGGTTGCATCATATACAACTCTTCTTGCAGAAATCCATTCAGGAATGCAGTTTTGACATCCATCTGCCAAATTTCATAATCATAAAATGCAGCAATTGCTAACATGATTCGGACAGACTTAAGCATCGCTATGGGTGAGAAGGTCTCATCGTAGTCAATCCCTTGAACTTGTCGAAAACCTTTTGCGACAAGTCGAGCTTTGTAGACAGTAACATTACCGTCAGCGTCAGTCTTCTTCTTAAAGATCCATTTATTCTCAATTGCTTGCCGATCATTGGGCAAGTCAACCAAAGTCCATACTTTGTTCACATACATGGATCCCATCTCAGATTTCATGGCTTCAAGCCATTTTGCGGAATCTGGGCTCACCATCGCTTCTCCATAGTTCGTAGGTTCATCATGATCTAGTAGCATGACTTCCAGAATAGGATTACCGTACCACTCTGGTGCGGATCTTACTCTGGTTGATCTATGAGGTTCAGTAGTATCTTGTTCTGAAGCTTCATGATCATCATCATTAGCTTCCTCACTAATTGGTGTAGGTGTCACAGAAACTGGTTTCTGTGATGTACTACTTTCCAATAATGGAGCAGGTACAGTTACCTCATCAAGTTCTACTTTCCTCCCACTCACTTCTTTCGAGAGAAACTCCTTCTCTAGAAAGTTTCCGAATTTAGCAACAAAAGTTTTGCCTTCGGATCTGTGATAGAAGGTGTATCCAATAGTTTCCTTTGGATATCCTATGAAGACACATTTCTCCGATTTGGGTTCGAGCTTATCAGGTTGAAGTTTTTTCACATAAGCATCGCAACCCCAAACTTTCAGAAACGACAACTTTGGTTTCTTGCCAAACCATAGTTCATAAGGCGTCGTCTCAACGGATTTTGATGGTGCCCTATTTAACGTGAATGCGGCCGTCTCTAGAGCATAACCCCAAAACGATAGCGGTAAATCAGTAAGAGACATCATAGATCGCACCATATCTAGTAAAGTACGATTACGACGTTCGGACACACCATTACGCTATGGTGTTCCGGGTGGCATGAGTTGCGAAACTATTACGCATTGTTTCAAATGTACACCAAACTCGTAACTCAAATATTCTCCTCCACGATCAGATCGCAGGAATTTTATTTTCTTTTTACGATGATTTTCAACTTCACTCTTAAATTCTTTGAACTTTTCAAATGTTTCAGACTTGTGTTTCATTAAGTAGATATACCCATATCTGCTTAAGTCATCTGTGAAGGTGAGAAAATAACGATATCCGCCATGAGCCTCAACATTCATCGGACCACATACATCTGTATGTATGATTTCCAACAAATCTGTTGCTCTCTCCATAGTACCGGAGAACGGTGTTTTTGTCATCTTACCCATATGGCACGGTTCGCAAGTACCAAGTGATTCATAATCAAGTGGTTCCAAAAGCCCATCAGTATGGAGTTTCTTCATGCGCTTTACACCGATATGACCCAAACGACAGTGCCACAAATAAGTTGCACTATCATTATCAACTCTGCATCTTTTGGTTTCAACATTATGAATATGTGTGTCACTACTATCGAGATCTAATAAGAATAGACCACTCTTTAAGGGTGCATGACCATAAAAGATATTACTCATATAAATAGAACAACCATTATTCTCTGATTTAAATGAATAACCGTCTCGCATCAAACAAGATCCAGATATAATGTTCATGCTTAACGCTGGCACCAAATAACAATTATTTAGGTCTAATAATAATCCCGAAGGTAGATGTAGAGGTAGCGTGCCGACCGCGATCACATCGACTTTGGAACCATTTCCCACACGCATCATCACCTCGTCCTTAGCTAATCTTCGCTTAATCTATAGTCCCTGTTTCGAGTTGCAAATGTTAGCAACAGAACCAGTATCAAATACCCAGGTGCTACTGCGAGCATTAGTAAGGTACACATCAATAACATGTATATCACATATACCTTTGTTCACCTTGCCATCCTTCTTATCCGCCAAATACTTGGGGCAGTTCCGCTTCCAGTGACCAGTCTGCTTGCAGTAGAAGCACTTAGTTTCAGGCTTAGGTCCAGGTTTGGGTTTCTTCTCTTGAGTAGCAACTTGCTTGCTGTTCTTTTTGAAGTTCCCCTTCTTCTTCCCTTTGCCCTTTTTCTTGAAACTAGTGGTCTTATTGACCATCAACACTTGATGCTCCTTCTTGATTTCTACCTCCGCAGCTTTCAGCATTGCGAAGAGCTCGAGAATAGTCTTATTCATCCCTTGCATATTATAGTTCATCACGAAGCTCTTGTAGCTTGGTGGCAGTGATTGGAGAATTCTGTCAATGACGCAATCATCTGGAAGATTAACTCCCAATTGAATCAAGTGATTATTATACCCAGGCATTTTGAGTATATGCTCACTGACAGAACTGTTCTCCTCCATCTTGCAGCTATAGAACTTATTGGAGACTTCATATCTCTCAATCCGGGCATTTGCTTGAAATATTAACTTCAACTCCTGGAACATCTCATATGCTCCATGACGTTCAAAACGTCGTTGAAGTCCCGATTCTAAGCCGTAAAGCATGGCACACTGAACTATCGAGTAGTCATCAGCTTTGCTCTGCCAGACGTTCATAACATCTGGTGTTGCTCCAGCAGCAGGCCTGGCACCCAGCGGTGCTTCCAGGACGTAATTCTTCTGTGCAGCAATGAGGATAATCCTCAAGTTACGGACCCAGTCCGTGTAATTGCTACCATCATCTTTCAACTTTGCTTTCTCAAGGAATGCATTAAAATTCAACAGAACAACAGCACGGGCCATCTATCTACAATCAAACATAAACAAGCAAGATACTATCAGGTACTAAGTTCATGATGAATTTAGGTTCAATTAATCATATTACTAAAGAACTCTCACTTAGATAGACATCCCTCTAATCCTCTAAGTGATTACGTGATCCAAATCAACTAAACCATGTCCGATCATCACGTGAGATGGAGTAGTTTCATTGGTGAACATCGCTATGTTGATCATATCTACTATATGATTCACGCTCGACCTTTCGGTCTCCGTGTTCCGAGGCCATATCTGTATATGCTTGGCTCGTCAAGTATAACCTGAGTATTCTGCGTGTGCAACTGTTTTGCACCCGTTGTATTTGAACGTAGAGCCTATCACACCCGATCATCACGTGGTGTCTCAGCACGAAGAACTTCCGCAACGGTGCATACTCAGGGAGAACACTTCTTGATAATTAGTGAGAGATCATCTTAAAATGCTACCGTCAATCAAAGCAAGATAAGATGCATAAAATATAAACATCGCATGCAATCAATATAAGTGATATGATATGGCCATCATCATCTTGTGCTTGTGATCTCCATCTTCGAAGCACCGTTGTGATCACCATCATCACCGGCGCGACACCTTGATCACCATCGTAGCATCGTTGTCGTCTCGCCAATCTTATGCTTCCACGACTATCGCTACCGCTTAGTGATAAAGTAAAGCATTACAGCGCAATTGCATTGCATACAATAAAGTGACAACCATATGGCTCCTGCCATTTGCCAATAACTTGGTTACAAAACATGATCATCTCATACAATAAAATTTAGTATCATGTATTGACCATATCACATCACAACATGCCCTGCAAAAACAAGTTAGACGTCCTCTACTTTATTGTTGCAAGTTTTACGTGGCTGCTACGGGCTTAAGCAAGAACCAATCTTACCTACGCATCAAAACCACAACGATAGTTTGTCAAGTTGGTGTTGTTTTAACCTTCGCAAGGACCGGGCATAGCCACACTCGGTTCAACTAAAGTTGGAGAAACTGTCACCCGCTAGCCACCTGTGTGCAAAGCACGTCGGGAGAACCGGTCTCGCGTAAGCGTACACGTAATGTCGGTCCGGGCCGCTTCGTCCAACAATACCGCCGAACCAAAGTATGACATGCTAGTAAGCAGTATGACTTATATCACCCACAACTCACTTGTGTTCTACTCGTGCATATAACATCAACACATAAAATCAGGCTCGGATGCCACTGTTGGGGAACGTAATAATTTCAAAATTTTCCTACACACACGCAAGATCATGGTGATGCATAGCAACGAGAGGGGAGAGTGTGATCTAACGTACCCTTGTAGACCGACAGCGGAACCGTTAGCACAACGCGGTTGATGTAATCGTACGTCTTCACGGCCCGACCGATCAAGCACCGAAACTACGGCACCTCCGAGTTTTAGCACACGTTCAGCTCGATGACGATCCCCGGACTCCGATCCAGCAAAGTGTCGGGGTAGAGTTCCGTCATCACGACAGCATGGTGACGATCTTGATGTACTACCGTCGCAGGGCTTCGCCTAAGCACCGCTACAATATTATCGAGGATTATCATGGAAGGGGGCACCGCACACGGCTAAGAATATGATCACGTGGATCAACTTGTGTGTCTAGGGGTGCCCCCTCCCCCGTATATAAAGGAGCAAGGGGAGGAGGCCGGCCGGCCCCTATTCGCGCGCCAGGATGAGTCCTCCTCCTAGTAGGAGTAGGACTCCTACTGGGAGGGGGAAGGAAGTGGGGAGGGAGAAGGAAAGGGGGGCGCCGCCCCCCCCCCCTCTCCTAGTCCAATTCGGACCAGGGGGAGAGGAGGCGCACGGCCCACCCTGGCTGCCCCTCTCTCTCTCCACTAAGGCCCATATGGCCCATTACTTCTCCCGGTAGGGTTCCGGTAACCCTCCGGCTCTCCGGTTTTCTCCGAAATCACCCGGAACACTTCCGGTGTCCGAATATAGCCGTCTAATATTTCAATCTTTATGTATCGACCATTTCGAGACTCCTCGTTATGTCCGTGATCACATCCGGGACTCCGAACTAACTTCGGTACATCAAAACTCATAAACTCATAATATAACTGTCATCGAAACCTTAAGCGTGCGGACCCTACGGGTTCGAGAACAATGTAGACATGACCGAGACACGTCTCCGGTCAATAACCAATAGTGGAACATGGATGCTCATATTGGCTCCTACATATTCTATGAAGATCTTTATCGGTCAGACCGCATAACAACATACGTTGTTCCCTTTGTCATCGGTATTTTACTTGCCCGAGATTCGATCGTCGGTATCTCAATACCTAGTTCAATCTCGTTACCGGCAAGTCTCTTTACTCGTTTCGTAATACATCATCTTGCAACTAACTCATTAGTTGAAATGCTTGCAAGGCTTATGTGATGTGCATTACCGAGAGGGCCCAGAGATACCTCTCCGACAATCGGAGTGACAAGTCCTAATCTCGAAATACGCCAACCCAACATGTACCTTTGGAGACACCTGTAGAGCTCCTTTATAATCACCCAGTTACGTTGTGACGTTTGGTAGCACACAAAGTGTTCCTCCGGCAAACGGGAGTTGCATAATCTCATAGTCATAGGAACATGTATAAGTCATGAAGAAAGCAATAGCAACATACTAAACGATCGGGTGCTAAGCTAATGGAATGGGTCATGTCAATCACATAATGTGATCCCGTTAATCAAATGACAACACATGTCTATGATTAGGAAACATAACCATCTTTGATTAATGAGCTAGTCAAGTAGAGGCATACTAGTGACGTTTGGTTTGTCTATGTATTCACACAAGTATTATGTTTCCGGATAATACAATTCTAGCATGAATAATAAACATTTATCATGATATAAGGAAGTAAAATAATAACATTATTATTGCCTCTAGGGCATATTTCCTTCAGAAACCACTCAACATATAAGAATACCTAAAGCCGCTCTACGCAACAACGGTCGGGTATTTACTCATATATTTAATGATCATTTGTAGAACTTCAATACAGGCGTTACCTGTAATGCCACCCCTTTATGTACATTGAATCCTATGTACGGAGGGGGCTGGGGTCCTGGCGCACTCTATATAAGCCACGCCCTCCTCTAGGACAAGGGTTCACACCCTCTGTAACACACACGCTCATAATCCAGTCGACCGCCTCCGGGCTTCGAGACGTAGGTCTATTACTTCCTCTGAGAAGGGCCTGAACTCGTTAAACCTGCGTGTACAACTCCTCCATAGCTAGGATCTCGCCTCTACATTCCTACCCCCCATTCTACTGTCAGACATAGAACCACGACACCACCCACGCCGCTTTCCGATGCAGGCGACTGCTCCGCATTCAAACGACACAAGAGCCATTCGCCCGTCCATCTTCCGCCCAAATTAATGACACATGGTTGCCGAGGCGTTTACTCCGGCGCCACCCGTCCGTCCTTCTTCCTTCCACCATTGCTATATAAACGGATGCCCCAGCCATAGCCGCAGTCATCCGCTTCTGATCCCTTTCTCCTCTCCGCACCACTCCCACCATGGCTTCCCCGCACTCCAAAGCTCTCTAGGATAGGTTGCCGCTAGAGCAGAAGAAGGAGATGGCCGCCATTGCTGCCGACTGGCTGGCCGACATGCAGCCGGAGGCTGGTGACGTCCTAATGGAGAACGATGCTGACGATGAGACGGCACCACCCTCCTCGTCAGTCCCACCCTCGTCTGTGCATTGCACCATGACCATCGGCGAGGCACGTGTCCATTAATGGACATAGTTGATACGTCTCCAACGTATCTATCATTTTTGATTGCTCCATGCTATATTATCTACTGTTTTAGACATTATTGGGCCTTATTTTCCACTTTTATATTATTTCTGGGACTAACCTATTAACCGGAGGCCCAGCCCAGAATTGTTGTTTTTTGCCTGTTTTAGGGTTTTGAAGAAAAGGAATATCAAACGGAGTCCAAACGGAATGAAACCTTCGGAAATGTGATTTTCTCATCAGATAAGATCCAGGAGACTTGGATCCTCCGTCAAGAAAGCCACGAGGTGCTCACGAGAGTAGGGGCGCCCCCCTAGGCGCGCCCCCTGCCTCGTGGGCCCCTCGAAGCTCCACCGATGTACTTCTTCCTCCTATATATATATATATATATATATATATATATATATATATATATATATATATATATCCACATACCCCCAAACGATCGGGAACGGAGCCAAAAACCTAATTCCACCACCGCAACTTTCTGTATCCATGAGATCCCATCTTGGGGCCTGTTCCGGAGCTCCGCCGGAGCAGGCATCGATCATGGAGGGCTTCTACATCATCATCCAAGCCCCTCCGATGAAGTGTGAGTAGTTTACTTCAGACCTACGGGTCCATGGCTAGTAGCTAGATGGCTTCTTCTCTCTTTTTCGATCTCAATACAATGTTCTCCCCCTCTCTCGTGGAGATTTATTCGATGTAATCTTCTTTTTGCGATGTGTTTGTTGAGACCGATGAATTGTGGGTTTATGATCAAGTCTATCTATGAATAATATTTGAATCTTCTCTGAATTCTTTTATGTATGATTGGTTATCTTTGCAAGTCTCTTCGAATTATCAGTTTGGTTTGGCCTACTAGATTGGTTGTTCTTGCCATGGGAGAAGTGCTTAGCTTTGGGTTCAATCTTGCGGTGTCCTTTCCTAGTGACAGAAGGGGCAGCAAGGCACGTATTGTATTGTTGCCATCAAGGATAACAAGATGGTTTTTTTTATCATATTGCATGAAACTATCCCTCTACATCATGTCATCTTGCTTAAGGCGTTACTCTGTTTTTAACTTAATACTCTAGATGCATGCTGGATAGCGGTCGATGAGTGGAGTAATAGTAGTAGATGCAGAATTGTTTCGGTCTACTTGTCTCGGACGTGATGCCTATATACATTATCATACATAGATATTATCATAACTATGCTCAATTCTGTCAATTGCTCAACAGTAATTTGTTCACCCACCGTAGAATACTTATGCTCTTGAGAGAAGCCACTAGTGAAACCTATGGCCCCCGAGTCTCTTTCTCATCATATCAATCTCCATCACTTTACTATTGCTTTGCTTTTACTTTGCTTTTACTTTATTTACTTTGCATCTCTATACCAAAAATACCAAAAATACCAAAAATATTATTTATCATCTCTATCAGATCTCACTTTCGTAAGTGACCGTGAAGGGATTGACAACCTCTAAGCGCGTTGGTTGCGTTGAGGTATTGTTTTTGTGTAGGTACGAGGGACTCGAGCGTAGCCTCCTACTGGATTGATACCTTGGTTCTCAAAAACTAAGGGAAATACTTACGCTACTTTGCTGCATCATCCCTTCCTCTTTGGGGAAATCCAACGCAGTGCTCAAGAGGTAGCAAAAAGGATTTCTGGCGCCGTTGCCGGGGAGTCTGCGCAAAAGTCAACATACCAAGTACCCATCACAATCCCTATCTCCCGCATTACATTATTTGCCATTTGCCTCTCGTTTTCCTCTCCCCCACTTCACCCTTGCCATTTTATTCGCCCTCTCTCCCTCTATCCTCCCTCTCTATTTGCCTTTTTTGCCTGTTTGCTCTTGTTTGCTCGTGTTTTGGATTGCTTGTTTGTCGCGATGGCTCAAGATAATACTAAATTGTGTGACTTCACCAATACCAACAATAATGATTTCCTTAGCACCTCGATTGCTCCTCTTACCGATGCTAAATCTTGTGAAATTAATACTGCTTTGTTGAATCTTGTCATGAAAGATCCGTTCTTCGGCCTTCCTAGTGAAGA
Source organism: Triticum dicoccoides (assembly GCF_002162155.2). Lineage (NCBI taxonomy): Eukaryota > Viridiplantae > Streptophyta > Magnoliopsida > Poales > Poaceae > Triticum > Triticum dicoccoides. Next base: position 577,105,586 of record NC_041392.1, read on the forward strand.
TGCCGCTACACATCTTAATAGCTTCGTTGATTTGTGTGATATGCAAAATAAAAAAGATGCCGATAATGATATTTTTAAATTGAAGCTATTTCCTTTTTCGCTTAGAGATCGTGCTAAAGCTTGGTTTTCATCTTTGCCTAAAAATAGTATTGATTCATGGAACAAGAGCAAAGATGCTTTTATCTCTAAGTATTTTCCTCCCACTAAGATCATCTCTCTTAGAAACGATATTATGAATTTTAAACAACTTGATCATGAACATGTTGCACAAGCTTGGGAGAGAATGAAATTAATGATACGTAATTGCCCTACTCATGGTTTGAACTTGTGGATGATTATACAAAAATTTTATGCCGGAATGAATTTTGCTTCTAGAAATCTTTTAGATTCGGCCGCGGGAGGCATTTTTATGGAAATCACTTTAGGAGAAGCTACTAAACTCTTAGATAATATTATGGTTAATTATTCTCAATGGCATACTGAAAGATCTACTAAAAAGGTGCATGCGATAGAAGAAATTAATGTTTTGAGTGGAAAGATGGATGAACTTATGAAATTATTTGCTAATAAGAGTGTTTATTCTGATCCTAATGATGTGCCCTTGTCTACTTTGATTGAGAATAATAATGAATCTATGGATGTGAATTTTGTTGGTAGGAACAATTTTGGTAACAACGTGTATAGAGGAAATTTCAATCCTAGGCCTTACCCTAGTAATCCCTCTAATAATTATGGTAATTCCTACAACAATTCTTATGAAAATTATAATAAGATGCCCTCTGATTTTGAATCTAATATTAAAGAATTTATTTCTTCGCAAAAGAATTTTAATGCTATGATCAAAGAAAAATTACTTAAGATTGATGATTTGGCTAGGAACGTTGATAGAATTGCTCTTGATGTTGATTCTTTGAAACTTAGATCTATTCCACCTAAGCATGATATCAATTAGTCTCTCAAAGCCATGAGAATTTCCATTGACAAGTGCAAAGAAAGAACCGCTAGGATGCGTGCTAAGAAAGATGCCTTTATAAAAGCGTGTTCTTCTAGTTTCTATGAAAATAATGATGAAGATCTAAAAGTTATTGATGTGTCCCCTATTAAATATTTGTTTTGCAATATGAATCTTGATAATGATGGGACTGAATATGATCCACCTTTACCTAGAAGGCGTTCTAAGAATTCGGAATTTGTTGATCTTGATGCTAAATTTGATAAAAGTGGGATTGAAGAAATTAAAACCCTAGATGTTGCTAAACCCACTATTACGGATTTCAAGGAATTTAACTATGAAAATTGCTCTTTGATTGATTGTATTTCCTTGTTGCAATCCGTGCTAAAATCTCCCCACGCTTATAGTCAAAATAAAGCGTTTACTAAACATATTGTTGATGCTTTGATGCAATCTTATGAAGAAAAACTTGAATTGTAAGTTTCTATCCCTGGAAAACTTTATGATGAGTGGGAACCAACTATTAAAATTAAAATAAAAAATTATGAGTTTTATGCTTTGTGTGATTTGGGTGCTAGTGTCTCTACTATTCCCAAAACTTTGTGTGATTTACTAGATTTCCGTGATTTTGATGATTGCTCTCAAAACTTGCATCTTGCGGATTCCACTATTAAGAAACCTATGGGAAGAATTAATGATGTTCTTATTGTTGCTAATAGGAATTATGTGCCCGTAGATTTTTATTGTTCTTGATATAGAATGCAATCCTCCTTGCCATATTATTCTTGGTAGACCTTTCCTTAGAACGGTTGGTGCAATTATTGATATGAAGGAAGGGAATATTAGATTTCAATTTCCATTAAAAAAGGGCATGGAACACTTCCCTAGAAAGAAAATAAAATTACCATATGAATCTATCATGAGAGCCACTTATGTATTGCCTACCAAAGATGGCAATACCTAGATCTATTCTTGCTTGTTATGCCTAGCTAGGGGCGTTAAACGATAGCGCTTGTTAGGAGGCAACACAATTTTATTTTTATTGCTTGCTTTTTGCTCATGTTTAGTAATAAATAAACTATCTAGCCTCTGTTTTGGTTGTGTTTTTTGTGTTTAATTAGTGTTTGTGCCAAGTAGAACCGTTGGGAAGACTTGGGGAAAGTCTTGTTGAACTTGCTGTAAAAAACAGAAACTTTAGTGCTCACGAGAACTGCTGTCATTTTTATTTGGAAAGTGATATTTAGTTAATTATTTTTAAAGATGATTAATAGATAAATTCCTCACGTCCAGAAATTTATTTTAGAATTTTTGGGGTTCCAGATCTTGCGGTAGCTACAGATTACTATAGACTATTTTGTTTTTGACAGATTCTGTTTTTCGTGTGTTGTTTGCTTATTTTGATGAATCTATGGCTAGTAAAATAGTTTATAATCCATAGAGAAGTTGGAATACAGTAGTTTTAACACCAATATAAATAAAGAATGAGTTCATTACAGTAACTTGAAGTGGTCTTTTGTTTTCTTTCGCTAACGGAGCTCACGAGTTTTCTACCTTAAGTTTTGTGTTGTGAAGTTTTCAAGTTTTGAGTAAAGATTTGATGGATTATGGAACAAGGAGTGGAAAGAGCCTAAGCTTTGGTATGCCCATGGCACACCCAAGATAATATAAGGACACCTAAAATCCAAAGCTTGGGGATGCCCCGGAAGGCATCCCCTCTTTCGTCTACTTCTATCGGTAACTTTCCTTGGAGCTATATTTTTATTCACCACATGATATGTGTTTTGCTTGGAGCGTCTTTTATGATTTGAGTCTTTGCTTATTAGTTTACCACAATCATCCTTGCTATACACACATTTTGAGAGAGCCATACATGATTTGGAATTTGGTAGAATACTCTAAGTACTTCACTTATATATTTTGAGCTTTATAGTTTTGCTCTAGTGCTTCACTTATATCTTTTAGAGCACGGTGGTGGATTTGTTTTATAGAAACTATTGATCTCTCATGCTTAACTTACATTATGTTGAGAGTCTTAATAGCATGGTAATTTGCTTAAAATCCTAATATGCTTGGTATGCAAGATTAATAATAAAACTTTCATATGAGTGTGTTGAACACTAAGAAGAAATTGATGCTTGATAATTGTTTTGAGATATGAGGATGGTGATATTATAGTCATGCTAGTTGAGTAGTTGTGAATTTGATAAATGCTTGTGTTAAAGTTTGTGATTCCCGTAGCATGCACGTATGGTGAACCGTTATGTGATGAAGTCGGAGCATGATTTATTTATCGAGTGTCTTCCTTATGAGTGGCGGTCGGGGACGAGCGATGGTCTTTTCCTACCAATCTATCCCCCTAGGAGCATGCGCCTAATACTTTGCTTTGATAACTTCTAGATTTTTCCAATAAATATATGAGTTCTTTATGACTAATGTCGAGTCCATGGATTATACGCACTTTCCTTCCTTCCACCATTGCTAGCCTCTCTAATACCGCGCACTTTTCGCCGGTATCGTACACCCAACAAATACCTTCCTCAAAACAGCCACCATACCTACCTATCATGGCATTTCCATAGCCATTCCGAGATATATTTCCATGCAACTTTCCACCGTTCCGTTCATTATGACACGCTCCATTATTGTCATATTGCTAGCATGATCATGTAGTTGACATCGTATTTGTGGCAAAGCCACCGTTCATAATTCTTTCATACATGTCACTCTTGATTCATTGCACATCCCGGTACACCGCCGGAGGCATTCATATAGAGTCATATTTTGTTCTAAGAATCGAGTTGTAGTTCATGAGTTGTAAGTAAATAAAAGTGTGATGATCATCATTATTATAGCATTGTCCCAGTGAGGAAAGGATGTTGGAGACTGTGATTCCCCCACAAGTCGGGATGAGACTCCGGATGAAAAAAAAGAGGCCATAAAAAAAGGAGAAAGGCCCAAATAAAAAAATGAGAGAAAAAGAGAGAAGGGACAATGTTACTATCCTTTTACCACACTTGTGCTTCAAAGTAGCACTATGATCTTCATGATAGAGAGAGTCTCTCATTATGTCACTTTCATATACTAGTGGGAATTTTTCATTATAGAACTTGGCTTGTATATTTCAATGATGGGCTTCCTCAAAATGCCCTAGGTCTTCGTGAGCAAGCGAGTTGGATGCACACCCACTTAGTTTCTTTTGAGCTTTCATATACTTATAGCTCTAGTGCATCCGTTGCATGGCAATCCCTACTCACTCACATTGATATCTATTGATGGGCATCTCCATAGCCCGTTGATATGCCTAGTTGATGTGAGACTATCTTCTCCCTTTTTGTCTTCTCCACAACCACCATTCTATTCCACCTATAGTGCTTTATCCATGGCTCACGCTCATGTATTGCGTGAAGATCGAAAATGTTTTGAAAATGTCAAAAGTATGAAACAATTGCTTGGCTTGTCATCGGGGTTGTGCATGATTTAAATACTTTGTGTGGTGAAGATAGAGCATAGCCAGACTATATGATTTTGAAGGGATAGCTTTCTTTGGCCATGATATTTTGAGAAGACATAATTGCTTTCTTAGTATGATTGAAGTATTATTATTTTTATATCAATATGAACTTTTGTCTTGAATCTTTCGAATCTGAATATTCATACCACAATTAAGAAGATTTACATTGAAATTATGCCAAGTAGCACTCCGCATCAAAAATTCTGTTTTTATCATTTACCTACTCGAGGACGAGCAAGAATTAAGCTTGGGGATGCTTGATACGTCTCCAACGTATCTATAATTTTTGATTGCTCCATGCTATATTGTCTACTGTTTTAGACATTATTGGGCCTTATTTTACACTTTTATATTATTTTTGGGACTAACCTATTAACCGGAGGCCCAGCCCAGAATTGTTGTTTTTGCCTGTTTTAGGGTTTCGAAGAAAAGGAATATCAAACGGAGTCCAAACGGAATGAAACCTTAGGAAACGTGATTTTCTTATCAGATAAGATCCAGGAGACTTGGACCCTCCGTCAAGAAAGCCACGAGGTGCTCACGAGGGTAGGCCCCCCCCCCTCAAAGCTCCACCGACGTACTTCTTCCTCCTATATATATATCCACGTACCCCCAAACGATCGGGGACGGAGCCAAAAACCTAATTCCACCGCCGCAACTTTCTGTATCCACGAGATCCCATCTTGGGGCCTGTTCCGGAGCTCCGCCGGAGGAGGCATCGATCACGGAGGGCTTCTACATCATCATCCAAACCCCTCTAATGAAGTGTGAGTAGTTTACTTCAGACCTACGGGTCCATAGCTAGTAGCTAGATGGCTTCTTCTCTCTTTTTGGATCTCAATACAATGTTCTCCCCTTCTCTTGTGGAGATCTATTCGATGTAATCTTCTTTTTGCGGTGTGTTTGTTGAGATCGATGAATTGTGGGTTTATGATCAAGTCTATCTATGAATAATATTTGAATCTTCTCTGAATTCTTTTATGTATGATTGGTTATCTTTGCAAGTCTCTTCGAATTATCAGTTTGGTTTGGCCTACTAGATTGATCTTTCTTGCAATGGGAGAAGTGCTTAGCTTTGGGTTCAATCTTGCGGTGTCCTTTCCCGGTGACAGTAAGGGCAGCAAGGCACGTATTGTATTGTTGCCATCGAGAATAACAAGATGGGGTTTTCTTCATATTGCATGATTATATCCCTCTACATCATGTCATCTTGCTTAAAGCATTACTCTGTTTTTAACTTAATACTCTAGATGCATGTTGGATAGTGGTCGATGAGTGGAGTAATAGTAGTAGATGCAGAATCGTTTCAGTCTACTTGTCTCGGACGTGATGCCTATATACATTATCATACCTAGATATTCTCATAACTATGCTCAATTCTGTCAATTGCTCAACAGTAATTTGTTCACCCACCGTAGAATACTTATGCTCTTGAGAGAAGCCACTAGTGAAACCTATGGCCCCCGGGTCTCTTTCTCATCATATCAATCTCAATCACTTTACTATTGCTTTGCTTTTACTTTGCTTTTACTTTATTTACTTTGCATCTCTATACCAAAAATACCAAAAAATATTATTTATCATCTCTATCAGATCTCACTTTCGTAAGTGGCCGTGAAGGGATGGACAACCCCTAAGCGCGTTGGTTGCGTTGAGCTATTGTTTTTGTGTAGGTACGAGGGACTCGAGCGTAGACTCCTACTGGATTGATACCTTGGTTCTCAAAAACTGAGGGAAATACTTACGCTACTTTGCTGCATTATCCCTTCCTCTTCGGCGAAATCCAACGCAGTGCTCAAGAGGTAGCAATAGTGCTGGAGGAGTAGTTCCAAGAGGCGCAGACCGATGCCGCCTACAACCACCAGCTCTTCCGAGACAACAACAGGCGAACGAGCAACTCGCCACCGGCAGTGCGATCGTGCTGGATGCGGACCTGGCGGAGCAGGCAGCGCCACTCGAGTCCTACCGCTCCGCTCGTGAGATCCGCCTCGCCGATTGGCGGTACCGCCAACGTAAGGCAGAACCGGAGGCCGCCTACAAGGAGTTCGATGAGGCCACGGGACAAGGTGTTGGGCAAGAACAACAACGAGGCAAAGGGCAATGTCGGCTCCATCGAGGTCACGCCCCGCCGCCAGGACCACGAAGACGACACACTTCTCCCTTCCTGTTGAAGCCAAGCTTGATGGGATGAACATCGTCGGCCGATTAGCCGCTTGGTAGCGACGTAGAAGCGAGCAGCTTCACACCCCGGGTCTCTGGAGGCAGAGGTTATGGAGGCGGAGCTGGAGAAGGCGAAGCTTTGGTTCTCGGGGCTCATGGTCGGACATGAGGAACATGCACCGACGATCATAGATTAGGTGTATTAATTATACCTCTAGAGCTGGACGAGCACCGCTTAGTTGATGTATGTCCGAAATGTAATGAAATCCGACCGTGTTTGAACGAATTTCGTCCGGTTAGTTCGCATTGTTGTCCAAGTGTGTGCAGGCAACATTGGATGGCGGCCTCTGGCATTCATGTCCGCGGACTGATCCCTCTGTCCACGGACGGAAGCGGGAGGAAATTTGCAGGTCGCCAGTGATGCCCTTATTAGGGAGCAGATGTTACTTGATTGGAAGTAGACACGGATCTTTGACACTGTAATTTCTGACACTTCTTCTTCGACACATCCTCCTAAACACAAGGACTTCTCAGATTAGCCCATACCTCTATAAAAGAAAGGACATGATAGTCATATTACCCTTCGCCTGCTGCATACGTATACGCTGTACATGGAGTAGCGTCACATAAACCGGCGCACGTACCCTTCTATCCTGGGCCTGGCCCATTTATTTTCTTCTTCTTTTTTTAACCTTCAACAAATAGGTGCATGACGTATGATTCAAACTCAAACCTCTTGGATTGCTTCAACTCGCTATAACCAACTAGGACAGCTCACTTGTTGTGTCTAGTTCCTTCTTTTATTCTTGTTGTTGTGCATCTTCTCACTCTGTTTTTTTCTTTTGTTTGGCCTTTTTTCCTTTGGTTTTATTAGTTTTTTTCTTGTTTTATCTTTTATCTTTTCCTATTTTTGTAAACATTTTCTTAAATTCTTAAAAAAATTCAAATCTGAGAACTTATTTTTAATCCAGGATTGTTTTCCAAATGAATAATTTTTTCCAATTTTGTGATTTTTTTTCAAATTCATAAACTTTTCTTGTCAAATTAATAAGAAAATTCAAATCGATGATCCTTTTTCAATTTCACGAACTTTTTCCAAATTCATGAACTTTTTGTCAAATTCATGATTTTTTTAAAACTCAATGAACTTTTCCAATTTCATGATTTTTTCGTACTTTTTAAAACTTGTGAAGTTTTCTTCAATCTCAGGGTGGGAGATAGAAACCGAAAACTCAGTTTTTACCATTCAGTTTCTTTTCAATTTCGGTTAGCAAAACTATAAACCGAAATGAACATTCAGTTAACGAGCTTATTTGGTACGATGTTCAGTTTACATCATCCAGGCTCGTCAAATGTGTTGCTTTATATTATAACACCCCGTCACATTATATAGCAGAGCTCTATGCGAGGCTGGTGTTTTGGCAGTAACGCAAAAAAATATTAAATGTTTTCAAAAAATTCTGAATATTTTTGTAGATGTTTGTGTTGGTGTTGCAAGTATTCATGGCAATTTTCATGCGAAGCGGAGCGGCGGTATTTCATCGCAAAAAAAAAACTTGGGGTGACATTTTGGGGTAATTTTTGGTGTTCAATTTGTTTTTTTTTTGCACAAGCCGAATGCCTCAAACTTTGCAGGTGGCATTTGGATGTAACTAACTACACAAACAAATTTTGTTTTGATTTTTTTTTCATTTAAATTTTTTTCTGGCCCCCAGGAGCATAGCCAAATTGACTTTCCGAGCTCTATGCCCCCGGGACTAAATTGAGTGCTATGGGCGGCTGGGCGCACATGTGGCCGAAAGGCTCGGGCAGGTTTGGGTCTTTCTGGTTGGGTCAGCCCATATGGCGTGAAGAGAGCGACTCCACTCGCTACATCCACAGTTTCCGTTTTCTCGTTCATTCTTTTTTCTCTGAATGTTATTATTCTTTCTGAAACCTGTTTAAAATTTTGAAATATTGTTTGAAATACTAAAAAAATTTGTTTTCAAATATTGTTTACAATTTTATAAAATCTTCTGAATTTAAAAAAAGTTCCAGTTTTTGAATTTTTGTTAACAAATTTTAGAAATGTTTGCGTTTCAAAAAAGTTGATAATTTTTTAAAAAGAGTATGAGGTTTTCCATTTGTGTTCACCATCAATTATTGGGAATTGGTTAACAATTTTGAAAAAAGTTTTTAAGTTTATAAAAATTTCATACACAATTTAAAATACCAAATTTTTTAACAAATTTCAAGAAATGGTTAGGATATAAAAATATGTTCAGTGACGAAAAATGATAATAACAGAAGTATTCAAATTAGGAAAACGTGCATGCTCATGCACGTCTGCCCTAGTCTAGAAGACTCCTCTCAACTGGTGGTTTTTTGGACTATGGGTAAATGACCCAACTTGCATAGCTTGGCACAGACATATGAGGCATCCATGCCAGGTTTGAAGGACTTCCGACAACATTTGCATGTTGCAACATGTTGGGTCGTTTATCAAACATTTTTCACCGAGAAAACTTCAGGAAATATAAAACTTTGGTCATAGAAGTTGGGAAAATTTTGAGGCCATCTAACGGGTGTCAAAAAATAACGCGCTTTCAATCAGACCCTTCTCGCCCTATCTGAATACCATTCGTTGCACATGGTCTATTTTTGAACATCATTAAAATGATCCTAACTTTTGCAAGCAGGTGGGCATGCAATGGTAGGCATCCATGCTTGATTTAAATATCTTTCAACATCGTATGCAAGTTGCAACACCCGCGACCATTTATCGGCATTTTTTACGAAGAAAACTTCAGAAAATACAAAACTTATCAAAAACTCAAACAACTTGGCATAGTGTCTTAAATTGGTCATAAAAGGCAACAAAAATAATTGGGGCCATTTAAGGATGTCAAAAAATGAGGTGCTCCCAAATGAACCCTTCTCGCCTACACGAACACCCTCCGTTGAATATGGTCTAGTTTTGGACATCATTGAAATGAACCTAACTTTTGCAGGAAGATGGGCATGCCCATGGTATAAATCCCTACAAGGTTTGAATGATTTCCGACACTGTATACAAGTTGCGACATGTCCGAGCATTTATCGGCCTTTTTTTTTCACCGGAAAGCTCCAGAAAATGCAAGACTTATTGAAAACTCAAACAACTTGTCATGGTGCTCTGAATTGGTCGTACAGTACATGGAGTCATTTCAAGGATGTCGAGAAAGAACATGGTCTCACAGGGAGCCTTCTCGCCTACCCGAATACCCTCCGTTCAACATGGTCTATCTTTGGACATTCTTAAAATGGCTCCAACTTTTACAAGACGGTGGCGATGACCATTGGAGGCATCCATGTCAGGTTTGAACAATTTTCGACACCGTATGCAAGTTGCAACGCGTCCGACCATTTATCGGTCTTTCTTCACCCGAAAAAGTCTAAAAATGCAAAAATCGTAAAAAACGAAACAACTGGGCATGGTGACTTGAATTTGTCATAGAAGGCCATGAAAAAAATTAGAGCCATTTCAAGGATGTAGAGAAACAACATGCTCTTAGACGGAACCTTCCAGCCTACCCGAACACTCTCTGTTCAACATGGCCTATTTTTGGACATCCTTGAAATGACTCCAACTTTTGCAAGTGGGTGGGCATGCACATTGTAGGCACCCATGTCATGTTTGAACAATTTCCCACACAATATGCCAGTTGCAACATGTTCGACCATTTATCGGCCTTTTTTCATGTGAAAAACTCCAGAAAATGCATAATTTACCGAAAAGCAAAACTACTTGGCATGGTGCCTTCAATTTTTCAAAAACACAATGGAATTTTTTTGGAGCCATTTGACGGATGCCGAGAAATAACATGCTCTCAGACGAAACCTTCTAGCCTACCCAAACACCCTCCGTTCAACATGGTCTATATTTGGACATCGCTAAAACGACTCCAACTTTAGCAAGCAGACGGGCATATCCATTGTAGGCATCCATGTCAGGTTTTAATGATTTTTGACACCTTATGCGAGTTGCGACACGCCCGGCCATTTATCATTTTTTTTTTCACTGGGAAACTCTAAACAATGCAAAAATTGTCAAAAACCTTTCATTCTCGCCCAACCTTTTCTTCGGGCCTCATCTCCTTACAGAAGGTTGGCTCAATCCAGAGGGCTAAAAGAAGAAATAAGCGTTAATATATGTACATACAAATCAATTAATGCATCTAGTCAGCAAAGGCTGAATTAATATATATACCTCGCCGGACTTTGCAACAGTTAATGCTCCAACACCAGCGGAGCCATCATCTCCTCCCTCCATTCGATCACCGGAGCCATCATCTTCTCTTCCCTCACCATCGGTGTCTTTGAGAAACTGTGAGGTGATATCATCATCGTCTCCGTCGCGGATTATTTCCCCCAAGATCTCTTCTTGTTCTAAGTCTCTGTCGTGTTCCATAGTTTCTGCAAATATTACAACATGGATCTGTGAGTTGACAAGTTTTTCAGACTTAATGAAATCTGGGAATGCAAAATAGTAACATCACGATGATAACTTTAGAGCAAGATTGAGTCATGCTACAGCAACTTTAGGCGAGGACAATGCATGCCGCCGCGACCATGAAGTCGGCACATCCGCAGGGCCACTAACGGCGAGGAAGAGTATAGCATGGTAGGTCGCCACCGCTCGGGTCCTAAGAAGGCCACCGCTCCTCCCCTCTTGTTGAAGCCAAGCTTGGTGGGCTGAATATTGTCAGCCGATTAGTTGCTTGACGGCGATGTGGAGGCGGACAACTTCACTTCTCATGTCTCCGAAGGTGGAGGTTACAGAGGCGGAGCCGGAGAGCATCGAGGTAGAGCTGGAGAAGGCGGAGCTTCAATTCTCGGGGCTCATGGCCTCACACGGGGAACATGTGCCGGCGATCATTGATTAGGTGTAATAATTATACCTCCAGAGTCGGACGAGCACCGCTTAGTCGATGTATGTCCGAAATGTAATGAAATCTGTCATGTTTATATGAAATCCGACCATTTTTCAACGAATTTCATCCGATTAGTTCGCATTGTTGTCCAAGTCTATGCGGGTAGCGTTGGATGGCGGGCAACGTTCGTGTCTGCGGACTGGCCCCCCTGTTCATGGACGGATGCGGGAGGAAATTTGCCGGTCGCCGTTGGAGATGCGTTTACTGGGAGCAGATGTCACCTGATTGGAAGTAGATACAGATCTTTGACACTGTAGTTTCTATTACTTCTACTTCAATACATCCCATAAACGTAAGGACGGATCAGATTAGCCATACTCTTCAAAAGAAAGGGCATGATAATCATATTACTCTTGGCCTGCCATATACGTATATGATGTACATGTAGTAGTGTCACACAAACCAGCGCATGTATGTACCCCTCCTGGCCCATTTATTTACTTCTTCTTCTTCTTTTAATCTTAAAAAAATAGGTGCATGAAGTATGGTTCAAACTGCGAACCCCTTGGATTGCCTCAACTCGCTATAACCAACTAGGACAACTCACTTGTTGTGCCTAGTTGCTTCTTTTATTTTTGTTGTTGTGCATCTTCTCAGTCTGTTTATTCTTCGTCTTTTTTGCTCTTTTGGCCTTTTTTCTACAGCTTTATTAGTTTTTTAATTTTATCATTTTTTCTCATTTGCTAATTTTTTGAACATTTTCTTAAATTCGTGAACTTTTCACAAATCCATGAAGTTATTTTTAATCCATGATTTTTTTTTTCAAATGAGTGAAATTGTTTCAGTTTTGTAAACTTTTTTTATATTCATGAACTTTACTTGTCGAATTCATAAAAAAAATCAAATCGATTATCTTTTCCCAATTTCATGAAAATTTTCAAATTCACAAACCTTTTGTCAAATTCGTTAACTTCTTTGTCAAATTCATAAAGAAAAAATTAAATCAATGAACCTTTTCAATTTCATGATTTTTATGTCGTACTTTTTTAAACTTGTAAAGTTTTCGTTAATCTCAGGGTGGGAGGTAGAAACGGAAGACTTAGTTTTTACCATTCAGTATATTTTAAATTTTGGTTAGCAAAACGATAAACCAAAATAAACATTCGGTTAACCAGCTTATTCGGTTCGATGTTCAGTTTACATCGTGCAAACTCGCCAAATGCGTTGCTTTATATTATGACACTCCGTCGCATCATATAGCAGAGCTCTATGCCCCCATATTCGTTGCTCAGTGCGGTGGGACTAAATTGAGCGTTATGGGCGGCTGGGCGTACATGTGACTGAAAGGCTCGGCAGGTTTGTGCCTTTGTGGTTGGGTCAGCCATATTGCCGTGCAAAGAGCGAGCTCCACTCGCTACTTGGCGTGGGCTGGCCGCTTGGGTCCTTAGCTCCACTCACTACAGCAGCAGTTTCTGTTTTCTCGTTCATTCATTTTTCTTTGAACTTTATTATTCTTTATGAAACCTGTTTAAAATTTTGAAAATATTATTTGAAATAATAGAATTTTTTTTGTTTTTAAAAATTGTCTACAATTTTATAAAATCTTCTAAATTTAAAAAAAGTTCCAGTTTTTGATATTTTTTAAGAAATATTTGCGTCTAAAAAGTTGATATATTTTTTAAAAAAGTATGAGTTTTGCAATTTGTGTTCACCTTCAATTATTCGGAATTTGTTAACAATTCTGAAAAAAGTGTTCAAGTTTGTAAAAAAATTATACACAATTTAAAATTCCAAAATTGTTAACAAATTTCAAGAAATGGTTAGGATATAAGAATATGTTCATGTTGATTGATAATGACGGAAATTGTGAATAACCGAAGCATTCAAATTAGGAAAACTTATATGCTCACGACAGCACCCGTCTATCCAAGTTGTAACACGCCTGGTCATTTATCGACATTTTTTTTACAAAGAAAACTCTAAAAATATACAAAACTTGTCGAAGACTCAAACAACTTGGCATGGTGCCTTGAATTGGTCATACACGACAATGGAAATAATTAGGGCCATTTAAGGGATGTCGAGAAACAAGGTGCTCCCAAATAGACCCTTCTCGCATACATGAACACCCTCCGTTGAATATGTTCTAGTTTTGGTTATCCTTGAAATGAACCTAACTTTTGCAGGAAAGTGGCCATGCTCATGGTATGAATCCCTACCAGGTTTGAATGATTTCCGTCACCATACGCAAGTTGAGACATGTCTGGCCATTTATCAACTTTTTTTCATCGGGAAACTCCAGAAAATGGCTCTCCTGTCAGGACCCCAACTCAATGCCACACCGATCTAGCATGTAACACATCATATCACTTTGCGGCCTCACGCACGGTATTCCCACGGGTGCCACCTTACCTGGCCCGGGACCGTTTGCGCCTTTTGGCTTACGTATATGATAGTGTCGCTAGCATCCATATGACAAAGAACCCGGGCTGACATGGCTAGTCGTGAACCCAAAGTGGCACTAACTTACAGGGACATGCATACATGACCCATCAACGAACGTGTCGGTCATCAGCGAGTGAATCCAGGCTGTAGCACTGGGCTAGCAGGACTCCGGTGAACCGGGCTGTAGCGGGCTAACAGGACTCCGGTATTTATCGCGTGACATTTCCCCGAAGGGACAGACACAGGAACGAAGAAGGACACATGCCGGCCAGCCTAGGTGTTCCGGAGCAGTAGCAAGCTACCATGGCTCAGTGGAAACACCAGGAGACATTTCCCGGTAAGAGAGGCTACTAAGGATAAACAACTAGATAGTCAGATCCCACACATACCAAGCATTTCAATAACATACACACAATATGCTCGATATGTGCAATACAACATGGCATCACAACATGACTCTACAACTCAAGTATTAAATTCGATAGGCTCCGAGGAGCGAGATATTACAAACATGGGTCTCATGACCCAACACTCAGAGCATACAAGTCAAAGCACAAACGGAAGCTATCATGTCTGAGTACAGACAACTATAAATGAAAAAGGCTGAGAAGCCTGACTATCTACCAGATCCTGCCGAGGGCACAAGATCGTAGCTGAGGTAACAAGCTAAACGTCGAAGTCCAAGCGGAAATACTAGTGAGACTGAAGTCTCTCTGCAAAAACATAAAATAGGCAAACGTGAGTACAAATGTACCCAACAAGACTTACATCAGAACTATCTACATATGCATCATTATCAACAAGGGGGTGGTGGAGTTTAACTGCAGCAAGCCAGCTTTGACTCGGTGGCTAACCTGAACTACGACTTCAAGTAACTCTTTTGAGGTGGCGCACACGAGTCCACATATTCACCATATCAATACACCACTATGGATCCGCTCCCGTCTCCCCACGAGAACGCCATCCATAGCACTCACGCTTATCTTGCGCATTTTAAAGTATCCACTTTCACTTGTCTATGAACTGTACAAGGGGTCCAAGTTTCCATATCCGAGGAATCCGGCTATTCGAATAGATAATGATAACCCTGCAGGGGTGTACTTCTTCACACACGCTTTCGCCACTTATCGCCCTGTACACGTCATGTACCTCGGCAACCTTCAAGCGGAAACCGGGCGAGGGAGTCGGCCACGACCTGACTAACCGAACAAGTCTCTAGTCCAGGTTTATCGCCTATTCGGGTTCCATCCGCAAGGAGATCCGGCCGGGGTGTCGCTTACGGCCCCAAACGATGTGAGCAGGGTTCCCAAGCCCACCATCCGGGTGCCACTTGGTACACCGTGCCACTGTGCCTAGTCTGTCCCAAGCCCACCTGTACCGGGTGCCACTTGGTAGACTACTAACACTACCTACAAACACCAGAGACTAGTTGCAACTCCTGGTCAGAGATCATGTTGATTAATAAGTCGAGAGAGTCAATTAAGGATCCCAATGTGTGGTAGTAGTTGTTCATGGATCACAGGCACAGAACTCAGTTCCTGAGGATGGCTGCAATGAGACAACCCACCATGTACTCCTACATGGCCTCTCACCGCTACCTTTACCAAATCGTGTTCACACACTTAGCTCACACACAGTAGGACATGTTCACACGCCTCTGATTCATCCCCGATGAATCAGACCTGACTCAACTCTAAGCAGTAGCAGGCATGACAAACAAGCATGAATGAGTAGGCAAAACAGGGCTCAAACAACTCCTACTCATGCTAGTGGGTTTCATCTATTTACTGTGGCAATGACAGGTCATGCAAAGGATAAAGGGGTTCAGCTACCGCAGTAAGTAACAAATATGTCGCTGTTGTCCTAATGCAGTAAAAGAGAGCAGGAGCGAGAGAGTGGGATTTTATCAGAATGAACAAGGGGGTTTTGCTTGCCTGGCACTTCTGAAGATAATATAGCTCTTCGTCGGTGTCATCGATCACATCGCCGGTACACGTCTATCGAGAGGGGACAATTACCGGCAAACAAGGAAAAACACAATCAATGCAATGCGACAATATGATGCATGCTATGACATGGCAATATGAATGTGTTTTGGGCTAATGCACTTAGCTATGATTTAAATGAAGTTGGTTTGAATACATGATTCAAATTCCAACTCCATATATGGTTATTTAAATGCCCTTTATTTGTTTTGTCCAAAACAGAGGACAAACATTGTTCAAACATGCATGAAAATGGTACAGATGGATTCCTTGAATTTTTCTGATAATTTTTCATATATAATTTATTTAATTTGGAGTTACGGTTGAATTTCTATGAATTTTAGAAGTTTTAGGCATTTTCTGAAATTTCCTGATTATAATAAATCCAGTAAATGATTTAACTGCGTCAGCCTGACGCCAGCATGACGTCAGCGAGTCAACGGCCAGGTCCAGGTCAAACCTGACGTGCGGGGTCCACACGTCAGTGACACAGGAGCTAATCCCGCGTTGACTCGGGCTTTGACCCGCTACGGGGCCCGCTGTCAGTGTCTGTTAGTGAGTTAATTGAGGGGATTAGCCGCTAATGACGGCCACGTCGGATTCGCCGGGGGTTGGACGACGGCGACGACCCAGAGCGGCGGTGGCTCGCCGGAGTTGCGCCAGAGACGACGGATCGACGCGCCAAGGGCACCAGGAGGTAGCCCGTGACCGCGTGCATCTAGGGAGACCAAGGGGAGGTGCGGGTGTGGCCGGGGTTCGCCGGAGTTGAGATCGAGGTGGCGGCCGGAGCTCGGGCGAGCTCGGGTTCAAGGCCACAACGGCCTTGGCGACGCGGGGATAACACCTACGGTGTCTACGTGGTGCGGCGAGAACGTTGGACGCATGCCCGGGACCGAATGGTCACCGGAGCGTCAGCGCCGGCGAGCTTTGGCGGCGGCGCTGTCGGGTGAGAAAGGCACGGCGGCTACGGCATACTAGGGAGAAAACGAAGAAGGGGAGGAGGATCAGGAGCTCACAGCGGTTCCAGTAGGCGTCGAAGCGGGCTCGGGGAAGGT
>NC_041392.1:577122860-577181347 GCF_002162155.2 Triticum dicoccoides
GGGCGGCGCTTCGGGGCTCTTCCGGTCACGTGGCTCAGTGAGGGGGTTGGCGACGAGGTGCAGGAGCTCGGGAGCAGCTCGGGGCATCGTCGGAACGGCGGTGGTCGCGGCAACGGCGAACGGCGGCAATGGGCGTGTTCGGTGGCGAGAGAGAGGGGTCCAGGGGAGAGGATGAGGGCGCAGGAGAGTGAGGGAGAGAGGCAGGGAGGTGCGTGGCGCTCGGGGAAGGCGTCCAGAGCGTCGAGGAAGGAGAGCGGCAAGCAGGAGGTGGCCGGGGCATCGCCAGCGCTCGCCACCGAGCTGCTTCGGTGCGAGGGGAGGAAGGCGACAGGAACAGGGTGGGCTGGGCCGCGCTGGGCCGGTCCTGTTGGTGCCAGGTAAGTGGCTGGGCTACTGGTGGGCTACCAGGTAAGTCTTCTGCTCTTTTTTTAGTTTTTTTCTGTTCTGTTTTATTTTTATTTAATCTTTTGCCACTGTTTTGAATTTAAAATAATTCAAACAATGCCAAAAGCTCCTTTGAATATTTTTATTTTGCTAGATGGACTTTTCCAAAAGCTCATAAAATATTTCAGGGGTATTTGAAATTATATTCTAATTATATGAATATAATCCAAATTCAAATAACTAAAGATTTAAATTCAAAGTCCCAAAAATAAATCCTTAAAAATGTTCAATATTTTGGTTGGGACCAGAACCCTTGCCAAAAATTATCAAACATTTAAGAAGAACATTTTGGAACAATGAATGAGATTTTAGGGTTTTTGCCCTTCTTTTATTTAGGATTTTGAGGCTTCCAATTTTCCTCAGTTCAGGTTTCAAAAATTTAAACATGATGCACAGATGGAAGCAAGCCTAGGTCAGGCCAGAACTAGGGATGTGACAACTCACCCCCACTAAACAGGAATCTCGACCCGAGATTCAAGTGTACGGTAAGACGAAGGGGAAACGCAAACTAGTATAATCTTCATGATCCAGGTTGCCCTTCATAAGAACATTGATTCGATCACCATCATTGTCTTGATGTCTTGCTCTGAGAACTCTAGCTAATCATGACAAGAAGAGGAAAGGAAAACTCTAGAAGGATTGATCTTCTCGAAGGTCGAACAACTCACGAAATGAGACGTAGAACTATCTCTCGGGTTGAGACACGAGATACACATCAAGAGGGGTGGAAAGAAACGGATGACGAAGGTTCACTAGGTGGACAATAATTCCACACTTTAAAAAGGTGGTAAACGATTGTCAACGTAGCGAGGAGTTGAGTTTCCATGATGCCACAGCGGGACATCCTGGAGGAGGGTGATTCGTAGATTATTACCTTAAGTGGCAAAAAGAATTACCTTTGATATAGAGATCATTGAGACTCTCTATATCAGCCTAAGGCAAATCACAGCAATCGACTGGCGGGGTCGGTAGAATGGCATACTCGGACTTGGATGATGTGGATTACCTTGTTGAAGACAACGTAATGGATGAATTTGCTTACCACCGGAAATGGAAGAGACCCATGGTAGAATGGCACATTGGCGGTGCAAGCTGGGAACAAAATGCAAATGCTGGGAATGATTCTGAGAACTGGGGAAGAACCCAACAATAGAGAGTGAATTCACTGTTTGAAAAGGTCATAGCATTGCCGAGGAAACCGAGAGGAATCCCAGTTAGTGCCGATGATAACACGTAGCGCTTGTGCGTGCTCTCAAGAACTTGAGCATTTCCACAATCATCAAGGTTTTATCAACATCCGTGTCAAGGGTGCTGACAACACAACATACTACCATGATGAATAGCGATGGACGATGCAGGTGCAAAGGAAGACAACACCTTCTCAGATTTCACCTTAGCGAGGCCAAGGAAACAAAATCTGGATGATCGACCGAGAGACATTTAGCACTCCGCTTCTAATGTTCTCCTTGATGTGCTAGCGTATCCCATTCATTGAAATGGTTTGGTATCTAGAACATCAAGTAAAGGTCGGGCTTCAGGAACACAAAAAATCCACAAGGAACAACTAGGGAGGTAAATCCTACGAAATCCTTATGGGGAGGTGGCCAACTTCTACAATCAAGATACTACAATAATAGGTCTTTCGGCTGGGTGTGTTGGCCACGACATCCACCGTACCGGTTATCGAGGGACCAATATTATAGTTCTTGGGAAATGTTCCAACCATCATAACTGCCTGAGATTCAGATCTGGTTGGTGTCAGGATATTCCAGACTCATCGAGTCTAGGAAGAAAAAGAAAGTTTGCAACACAATTCGACGAGATGACGTTGCGAGATTCTCAGGAAATGAACTATGATAGCAAGCTCCAAAACATGAGCTGGTTCTGCTACACACATGTGAACATGTTGTCCCAGACAAGCATGACCACATGGTAGTCTTATAATAAAACACTACCGAGTTCAGGGGGGAAACCATCATCGAGGATATCGAAGTCTTGTGCACTTAGATTAGACTTCTTTACCTGGAACAAGTCAATCAGTGGCTTGGTGTGCTAGGATATACATATGGAATGAAGATGATCAGTCTAACAGACCACATAATTCTTCGCACGTGCATGACTGACTTGGGACGATTCCAAAGGAGGTAAAACAAGCCTTCTCAAATTCATGGCGGCAACTTGCATCAAGTGGACATGAATTAGAGGGACTCACTTCTTTTGTCCAAACATATACTTCACGAACGAGTCATGAAGATAAAGCTTACACAAGTTTCCAACACTAGCTTAATGTTCAACAAAATCATGGAGGAGATAAGGATGTTGTCAATGGGCTCAACAACAATTCATCGTAATTTCCATATCACTGGACTTCCACCACCATGTGAACACGGTGATAGTATTGGTCATACCAAAGGATGTAATGGTATATGCTCGAGGGATCAACCACGAGTAAGACAACATTACGTACATCGTTGGTACTGATTTGATTTGACGATAGCCCACACTCAAATCAAGGATTGATAAGACAATAGTTCCAGCAACTGATCACAGGGACCAATCGATGAAGATATCATCTTTCTTCAGCACACACTACACAAGATATCCCTTAAAATGAACTAAATCGGACAAGCTTTTATCTTCCAACTCTCCAAGTTGTTGTTTAGCTTATCCAACTAGCTCAGGGGTATCCAACACGAATTCTTGGAGAGAGGGGTGGTTTACAGGATAAACCAACTTGATCACGAGCTCGACATAACAATCAGGTGACAACCTGGTGATACTTTCGAGAAGATATTCGGAAAATCACGAACCACCGGTATGTTACTAAGCTCAAGAACAATCTTTCTTTTCAGGGCAAGATGATATGATCAAATGAGCGAGGACTTGACAAAATCCTAACTCATCAATCAAAGAGTGCACCAGGAAATAAGGACTAGGTAGCACAATCAACCTTAGGGCGATGATTCAAAAATCAACATGCTAAGAATGGGGTTATTGTCCATTAACTACCAAGCAACAAGGTTGCTAGGAGTATTGAATTCACACATCACGATTCACTTGTCGGCATTTCGGTTGCGACAACACGGAACCGAGGGATGAATAATGATGGCGAGAAGTATCACTACATCAGGAATTCACAAGAGCCGGTGCAATCCTCATGAAAATCCTGACATAAAGACGGTAATACTTCAGGGTAGAACAGAATCAAAAGCTGGGCTGGCACTTTGATCTGCGGAGCACCATTGCTTTGACCCAATCCTAGATATGGATGAGGTACTGGAGTTTGTTTCTCCTAGTCATTCCGGAATAGAATGGCTTGACAGACCACAAGAGTAATAGGCATCGACGAACGAATGCACGCATACTCTTGACTACCAATTGATAGACGGGGGTTGGAAAACAACTAAAGAGGGACAACTCAAAGGAACATACGATTTTCTGAGTTGTGGATGCATGGTTTAGCATGTCGAACGGAGTTCAACATATTTCTTCCGAATAACCCATGCAGAGAGGGAGAACTGGCAGAGCCACAATATATAATGGAGAACTCATAGAGGGCCTGTTGTGATCTTTTGATCCAACAAACTTCTGCCATAATGGTTCATGGTATTTGGAAGAACGATATACCACGGACCTCGAGGACTATCGCAGAGTTACTAATATCCTAAAGGAACTAACAAACACTATCAACATGAAGTAAGTAGAGTGAATCTCGGGTTCAAAACCCAGGGGTAGAATACCTACTACTAGGTAGCATCACGGGATGCTTTCGAGAATGATAGCCAGAATCATCACACTAGGACACAAATCATGGCTAGACCACTAGATAATCCCCTGAGACACCTAGGGTCATAATAATAACTCCAACATAAATGTCAAGGCAATAGAATACCTCAACTCAACAATTAGTGTGATTGAGCTGGCATAAAGGAACATCGAAAACCAGAGGGAAAGGATTTGCAAATGCATCAGACTGTTTAGAAACCTGGGATGACTCGGACAGCATAACGGTTGTAAATGCTCAGAAAAGACTTGAGACATTCACAAAATGGTGGCATAACCACTCAGGAGCACAATATCAAGGTTTCGAGATCAACAGTTAACATACAGAAGTAGTAGGAACTGAATAGAGGCTTAAGTCCAACAATCTTATAAGTCTACGGATTAGTAACACGTGATCCTGATAGAGAGAAGAGAAAGCCTAGTTCCTTAACCCCGTAGAAAAGATAAGATGACTCAGATCAGAAGGGCAAGAGGTATAAGGAGTAAAAAGAGCCTTACGTTCCATCCCACAATCAATTCCCTTATATAACTAAAGAATTTCTAGACTCAACTTCGACCAGTTTGGCTTGATAATCCTACAGGCAGTCAAGCTCTGATACCAACACTGTCAGGACCCCGACTCAATGCCACACCGATCTAGCATGTAACACATCATATCACTTTGCGGCCTCACGCACGGTATTCCCACGGGTGCCACCTTACCTGGCCCGGGACCGTTTGCGCCTTTTGGCTCACGTATATGATAGTGTCGCTAGCATCCATATGACAAAGAACCCGGGATGACATGGCTAGTCGTGAACCCAAAGTGGCACTAACTTACAGAGACAGGCATACATGACCCAGCAACGAACGTGTCGGTCATCAGCGAGTGAATCCAGGCTGTAGCACTGGGCTAGCAGGACTCCGGTGAACCGGGCTGTAGCGGGCTAACAGGACTCCGGTATTTATCGCGTGACATTTCCCTGAAGGGACAGACACAAGAACGAAGAAGGACATATGCCGGCCAGCCTAGGTGTTCCGGAGCAGTAGCAAGCTACCATGGCTCAGTGGAAACACCAGGAGACATTTCCCGGTAAGAGAGGCTACTAAGGATAAACAACTAGATAGTCAGATCCCACACATACCAAGCATTTCAATAACATACACACAATATGCTCGATATGTGCAATACAACATGGCATCACAACATGACTCTACAACTCAAGTATTAAATTCGATAGGCTCCGAGGAGCGAGATATTACAAACATGGGTCTCATGACCCAACACTCAGAGCATACAAGTCAAAGCACAAACGGAAGCTATCATGTCTGAGTACAGACAACTATAAATGAAAAAGGCTGAGAAGCCTGACTATCTACCAGATCCTGCCGAGGGCACAAGATCGTAGCTGAGGTAACAAGCTAAACGTCGAAGTCCAAGCGGAAATACTAGTGAGACTGAAGTCTCTCTGCAAAAACATAAAATAGGCAAACGTGAGTACAAATGTACCCAACAAGACTTACATCAGAACTATCTACATATGCATCATTATCAACAAGGGGGTGGTGGAGTTTAACTGCAGCAAGCCAGCTTTGACTCGGTGGCTAACCTGAACTACGACTGCAAGTAACTCTTTTGAGGTGGCGCACACGAGTCCACATATTCACCATATCAATACACCACTATGGATCCGCTCCCGTCTCCCCACGAGAACGCCATCCATAGCACTCACGCTTATCTTGCGCATTTTAAAGTATCCACTTTCACTTGTCTATGAACTGTACAAGGGGTCCAAGTTTCCATATCCGAGGAATCCGGCTATTCGAATAGATAATGATAACCCTGCAGGGGTGTACTTCTTCACACACGCTTTCGCCACTTATCACCCTATACACGTCATGTACCTCGGCAACCTTCAAGCGGAAACCGGGCGAGGGAGTCGGCCACGACCTGACTAACCGAACAAGTCTCTAGTCCAGGTTTATCGCCTATTCGGGTTCCATCCGCAAGGAGATCCGGCCGGGGTGTCACTTACGGCCCCAAAAGATGTGAGCAGGGTTCCCAAGCCCACCATCCGGGTGCCACTTGGTACACCGTGCCACTGTGCCTAGTCTGTCCCAAGCCCACCTGTACCGGGTGCCACTTGGTAGACTACTAACACTACCTACAAACACCAGAGACTAGTTGCAACTCCTGGACAGAGATCATGTTGATTAATAAGTCGAGAGAGTCAATTAAGGATCCCAATGTGTGGTAGTAGCTGTTCATGGATCACAGGCACAGAACTCAGTTCCTGAGGACGGCTGCAATGAGACAACCCACCATGTACTCCTACATGGCCTCTCACCGCTACCTTTACCAAATCGTGTTCACACACTTAGCTCACACACAGTAGGACATGTTCACACGCCTCTGATTCATCCCCGATGAATCAGACCTGACTCAACTCTAAGCAGTAGCAGGCATGACAAACAAGCATGAATGAGTAGGCAAAACAGGGCTCAAACAACTCCTACTCATGCTAGTGGGTTTCATCTATTTACTGTGGCAATGACAGGTCATGCAAAGGATAAAGGGGTTCAGCTACCGCAGCAAGTAACAAATATGTCGTTGTTGTCCTAATGCAGTAAAAGAGAGCAGGAGCGAGAGAGTGGGATTTTATCGGAATGAACAAGGGGGTTTTGCTTGCCTGGCACTTCTGAAGATAATATAGCTCTTCGTCGGTGTCATCGATCACATCGCTGGTACACGTCTATCGAGAGGGGACAATTACCGGCAAACAAGGAAAAACACAATCAATGCAATGCGACAATATGATGCATGCTATGACATGGCAATATGAATGTGTTTTGGGCTAATGCACTTAGCTATGATTTAAATGAAGTTGGTTTGAATACATGAATTCCAACTCCATATATGGTTATTTAAATGCCCTTTATTTGTTTTGTCCAAAACAGAGGACAAACATTGTTCAAACATGCATGAAAATGGTACAGATGGATTCCTTGAATTTTTCTGATAATTTTTCATATATAATTTATTTAATTTGGAGTTACGGTTGAATTTCTATGAATTTTAGAAGTTTTAGGCATTTTCTGAAATTTCCTGATTATAATAAATCCAGTAAATGATTTAACTGCGTCAGCCTGACGCCAGCATGACGTCAGCGAGTCAACGGCCAGGTCCAGGTCAAACCTGACGTGCGGGGTCCACACGTCAGTGACACAGGAGCTAATCCCGCGTTGACTCGGGCTTTGACCCGCTACGGGGCCCGCTGACAGTGTCTGTTAGTGAGTTAATTGAGGGGATTAGCCGCTAATGACAGCCACGTCGGATTCGCTGGGGGTTGGACGACGGCGACGACCCAGAGCGGCGGTGGCTCGCCGGAGTTGCGCCAGAGACGACGGATCGACGCGCCAAGGGCACCAGGAGGTAGCCCGTGACCGCGTGCATCTAGGGAGACCAAGGGGAGGTGCGGGGGTGGCCGGGGTTCGCCGGAGTTGAGCCCGAGGCAGCGGCCGGAGCTCGGGTTCGAGGCCAAAGCGGCCTTGGCGACGCGGGGATAACACCTACGGTGTCTACGTGGTGCGGCGAGAACGTTGGACGCATGCCCGGGACCGAATGGTCACCGGAGCGTCATCGCCGGCGAGCTTTGGCGGCGGCGCTGTCGGGTGAGAAAGGCACGGCGGCTACGGCATACTAGGGAGAAAACGGAGAAGGGGAGGAGGATCAGGAGCTCACAGCGGTTCCAGTAGGCGTCGAAGCGGGCTCGGGGAAGGTCGGAGCTGAGCGGGGCGGCGAGGCCGATCTTCGGCGGCCGAGGGGGGGGGAACATCGGGGCGGCACTTCGGGGCTCTTCCGGTCACGTGGCTCAGTGAGGGGGTTGGCGACGAGGTGCAGGAGCTCGGGAGCAGCTCGGGGCATCGTCGGAACGGCGGTGGTCGCGGCAACGGCGAACGGCGGCGATGGGCGTGTTCGGTGGCGAGAGAGAGGGGTCCAGGGGAGAGGATGAGGGCGCAGGAGAGTGAGGGAGAGAGGCAGGGAGGTGCGTGGCGCTCGGGGGAGGCGTCCAGAGCGTCGAGGAAGGAGAGCGGCAAGCAGGAGGTGGCCGGGGCATCGCCAGCGCTCGCCACCGAGCTGCTTCGGTGCGAGGGGAGGAAGGCGACAGGAACAGGGTGGGCTGGGCCGCGCTGGGCCGGTCCTGTTGGCGCCAGGTAAGTGGCTGGGCTGCTGGTGGGCTACCAGGTAAGGCTTCTGCTCTTTTTTTAGTTTTTTCTGTTCTGTTTTATTTTTATTTAATCTTTTGCCACTGTTTTGAATTTAAAATAATTCAAACAATGCCAAAAGCTCCTCTGAATATTTTTATTTTGCTAGATGGACTTTTCCAAAAGCTCATAAAATATTTCAGGGGTATTTGAAATTATATTCTAATTATATGAATATAATCCAAATTCAAATAACTAAAGATTTAAATTCAAAGTCCCAAAAATAAATCCTTAAAAATGTTCAATATTTTGGTTGGGACCAGAACCCTTGCCAAAAATTATCAAACATTTAAGAAGAACATTTTGAAACAATGAATGAGATTTTAGGGTTTTTGCCCTTCTTTTATTTAGGATTTTGAGGCTTCCAATTTTCCTTAGTTCAGGTTTCAAAAATTTAAACATGATGCACAGATGGAAGCAAGCCTAGGTCAGGCCAGAACTAGGGATGTGACATCTCCCTCAGGCGACTCGGGCGGCGACCCCAGATCCGGCCAGAGCGGCCTCTCCCTCCCCTCGCCGCCTCCTCCTCGCCGCCGCCGGTGGCCTTCGTCGGGCAAAGCCCGTGCGGAGACGGCGGCGGCGGGGCGTGTTCTTCCGGCGGCCGGTTGCCGTGCGAGCAGGGGGACTCGCCGCGGCTGGCGTCCGTCCGGTGGCCTTGGCTCGTGGTGACGGCCGGCGTGGCTGCAGGAGGTGCGTGGGGGCGGATCTGGCCGGCCGCGGCGGCGGCTGGGCGCGACGCCCCGTGGAGGTGGCCGGCGGTCGTGGGGTTTCCTGCGGCTTGCTTGACGGCGATGGAACGCTGGGGCGGTGGCCCCAGGACGTGGCGGTGTCGACGTGCTCCTCCCCCGCGGAGGTCGTCCGGCGGCAGCCCGCGAGGTGGCGGATCCGGGGCCCTAGCGCCCGGATCTGGTGGTGAGGCGGACCGTCGGCCTGTGGCGGCGGTCCGACAGATGCGCGCCGGCTCTGGTCCACGGGGATGGCGGGGAGGTGCGTGGGGTCAGGGCAGCGATGGTCACTAGTAGAAAAAGGGTCAAACAAGAAGCACATTAGTGCCAGTTTGAATTAGAGCCGGCACTAATGTGTACATTAGTGCCGGTTCGTGGTGGCAATCAATAGTACCGGTTCGTGGCGAACCTTTAGTACCGGTTCATGCCACGAACCGGTACTAAAGAGGCTGTATCAGCCTGCGGTCAGGCTATGGCCCCACCATCACCATTTAGTGCCGGTTCTTACCATGAACCGGTACTAATGAGGTTATGGCAAGCTGCTTTTAGTCCCACCTCGCCGAGAGAGAGGCAGTATGAGCAGTTTATAAGCCGTGAGTGCACAGACAATGACGAAGAGTTGCAATGCTCACCTACATGTTGATTAGCTTCAAGCCTTGCGGAATAGCATAGATTGCACTGAGCTATGTGCAGTGCAGTCTACACTATTCCGAATGGCTTGAAGCAAATTAACCAGCATTGCACCTCTTTTTTATTCTTAATAACTTATTTAAACTCCGGACTTCTTTTATGTTCAGTATGCAGCATTTAAAGCGACGTCATCAATTTCCAACATGTTCTGACATCATTTGTTGTTTTTCGGTCATTTACCTAATTGTTTAGAGAGCTAAATGACCGTGAAATTGAAAATCACTACAAAATGAATCCTGAAAATGTTGAAACTTGGCATGGTATCATCATATCACCCGCATAGCATGCGCGAAAGAGTAGAGAGGGTCACGGCAAAAACTGAACGCACTTCGTGTACAAACTCGACAAACTCTTTCCGAGTATCAGGGTTTCGGAGTCCGGAGTGGGTACTAATGTGCATCCCACCAATCAGGAAGAATCACACGGATCGTGTGTTTCTTTCTAGCTCATGTGAGTCATTGGATCGAAACTACCACAATCACTTTGTGAGCCAGACGACCCTATATATAGCTAGCCCACCTCTCGCCTTCCCTACATAAGTCTTTCAGTTCATCGACTACATACATCTACCAGTTCATCGACTTCATACATCTACCAGTTCATCGACTGAATACAAATCATTCGGATTCGCCATCATACGTCCAACCATGCATTTGATATGCATATATATGCATCACGAGCCACGGTTGGGCTGTATGATGGCCATACCGATTGGTTTGTTCTAGATCCGACATAAAAGGTTTGATACAACTTCTTTTTTGTGACATAAGAGCTATCTCTCCTCCTACCTATTTTAGTTACACAACTATCTATTTGTGCCAAATTTTCACTTTTGCTGTTGCACTTGCATCATAAGCATCCATGTTAACTGGACTTACAAGTAATGCAATTTAACCAAACTATCTTGTGATCTTCGCCAAGAGAGAGGCGGTATGAGCGGTTTATAAGCCGTGAGTGCACAGACAATGACGAAGAGTTGCAATGCTCACCTACATGTTGATTAGCTTCAAGCCTTGCGGAATAGCATAGATTGCACTGAGCTATGTGCAGTGCAGTCTACACTATTCCGAATGGCTTGAAGCAAATTAACCAGCATTGCACCTCTTTTTTATTTTTAATAACTTATTTAAACTTCGGACTTCTTTTGTGTTCAGTATGCAGCATTTAAAGCGGCGTCATCAATTTCCAACATGTTCTGACATCATTTGTTGTTTTTCGGTCATTTACCTAATTGTTTAGAGAGCTAAATGACCGTGAAATTGAAAATCACTACAAAATGAATCCTGAAAATGTTGAAACTTGGCATGGTATCATCATATCACCCGCATAGCATGCGCGAAAGAGTAGAGAGGGTCACGGCAAAAACTGGACGCATTTCGTGTACAAATTAGACAAACTCTTTCCGAGTATCAGGGTTTCGGACTATACAAAAATAAATAATGCAGAAAATAAAAAAACTATACAAAAAATTACTCAGAAATAAATAGAAGAAAATAAATAATGCAGAAAAGAAAAAACCATATAAAACTACTCAAAAATAAATAAAAGAAAATAAGTAATGCAGAAAAGAAAAAAACTATATAACAAATTTGTTAGCACACTGCCCTGTGGGTCTACCAGACCTAGGGTGTGCAAATGCAGGCCCAGGAGGGCCAGCAGACTCACAGGGCAGCGCGCCCTAATTAATTAGGCCCAGAAGCCTGCTATATAGAGGAGTTCGAAGAGATAGCCGCGGTTGGGTTTATAAACCAGTGCGTCTGCCCTTTGCCGGGCGAGGTGGGACTAAACTTTGGGGTGGCAGCGCAAGGCCTTTAGTACCGGTTGGTGGCTCCAACCGGTACTAAAGGCCCTCCTTTAGTACCGGTTGGTGGCTCCAACCGGTACTAAAAGCCTTCGTTTCCCGCCGCTTGGCCTGGCGAAAATAGGCCTTTAGTACCGGTTGGAGGAGCCACCAACCGGTACTAAAGGCCCATCCTATATATATAGCTCTTACGAAAATTTCAGTTTCATCCCCACTTCGTCTCCAACCTCCGCCGCGCGCGCCGCTCGATCCTGTCGTCGCCGCCCGTCGTCCGTCGTCATTGTCGCTGTCTCCGCCGCCGTCCGTCGTCGTCGTCGTCTCGCGCTGCCGCCCCGAACGCCGCCGCCGTCCGTCGCCATCGTCGTGGCCGTACGTCTCTCTCTCGCTCCCGCACACACATACACACACATACATACACACACATACACACACACCGGCGCCCCCGCCCCGTACGCCGGCGCCCCCGCTCGTACGTACGGGGCGGCGGCGTACGGGGCCGCACACACACACACGCATACACACACACACACACATACGTACACACATATACGTATATATACACACACATGCATACACACATACATACACACACACATTTTTTTTACTTATTTTCTGTTTTTTAGAAAAGTTAATTAGATGATCGAATGTTAGATTAATGTCGAATGTTAGATGAATTAGCTAGATAGATAGAAAAATTGTCGAACTAGAGATTAGAACTAGTTGAATAATTAATATAACTAGTTTATTTTTAGTAAGAAAATTTAGGTATATGAGATTAGAACTGGTGGAATAATTAATATAACTAGTTTATTTTTAGTAAGAAAATTTAGGTATATGAGATTAGAACTAGTTGAATAATTAATATAACTAGTTTATTTTAGTAAGAAAATTTAGGTATATGAGATTTGATGATCTAATTAAAATATTATTTGTTAATGAGTTTTTCTATTTATTTAATTTTTTATATATTTTGAGTTTATATAAATGTTAGATTAATGTCGAATGTTAGATGAATTAGATAGAAAAGTTAAATATATAGTAATGTCAATTGAATATATAGTTAGATATATTAATGTCAAATGTTAGATGAATATATATTTGGCTAGATATAGGTGTTTAATGTTTCACCTATATGAACATAGGAAATGTCATCTGACGACGAAAAAGATTTTATTTTGTCCGAACACTGTGAAGACCAGCACGGCCTGTGCGACCAAAATTTTCTTGTTGATGGTAGGCGCTTCAGCATCAAGCTGGATGAGACATTCGAAGTTGATACAGTAAGTCACTTTGTCAATTATTATTTGAATGCAAAATTTATGCTTCATTTGCTTCAACTTATAATTTTAAATTTTCACTATTCTACTAGCGCATCCCCTGCCATGCAAGAATTTTTGTCTTGGATAAGATAGGTTTTAGTGCTATAGATGATATAGAGGTAAAGAGAGTTTACTTGAAGACGGAGCATGGGTATACTTTCAACGTCAAATTATATAATGGAGACACATACACCCATTTTGAATGCAAAACTTGGCAAGCACTATGCAAGGCTTATGCATTTGAGCCTGATATGGTTATCACCTTTGATATTCGTCCGGAAGATGATATTGAAGGTAATATAGATATCTGGGTCGATGTGCAAACGCCTCCAATTCTACCATTTGGTGAGTTTTTCTCAACCATGCATGCATATGTTTATGTCTTTCATACAGTTTATTCAAAAATAGTTGACAACTAATTTGTATTGTCAGCTTATTTCGGTTCAAGAAAACATGTCCGGCGCTTGGTAGACAGGACCTACTACTGCCCCGGGGCTCAACTAAACTACGAGGAGATAAGTCATTATGTTTCATGGCTTGAGGATCTTAATACTGTCAAGACAAATTTTTTTCCTAAACTTAGAAATGTTAGTACTCAAAACGTGCGACCAATGGTGATCGTATTGAACTACGGTCACATCTATAATCAAAAGATGGTAAGATTTTAAATATTTGTCCTTAATTAGTGCATCTTTTGCATACATTATTTTTGAAGCTAAACTTTCATTGCTTAGTATATTAATTACTATACGATGTTGTTCAACAGGGACTTCCGATGACAGTTGTGCCTCAGTGGATCGAGACAAAAGGTCGCATGTCAATGATTAGCTTACGACCAAGATTTCCTACATTGCACATGAGTGCATTCAGGATTTTTGAAAGCGAAGAATGCTTAATAGTGAAAGATTGGAGAAAAATTGTTAACGATCGCAGAGAGGTACTAGGGGCAGTAAGGTGAAGCGCAACCCAAAATTAGGAGACAGATTCATCTGCATGCTCCAGTATGATGAATCAGGAGAGCTATACATGTTCTATGCTATTCTACCTGAGAGGGAGCAGCAGGATCAGTAGCTACTAGTTCATGCTCTTAATTAGTACTTGTCTCATGTCTGTGTCCTGAACTTCGATCTTGGTGACGATTATGTTGAACTTGATGATATCTTTGCTTCTGTTACAAAGTGAATGTTTCCTCTTTAAGCTAGCCAGCGTTGATGATGATTAGATAGCTAGCGCGGTAATGACTATGATGATTAAATAGTGGTAGTTAGACGACTACGATGATTTTTAGCTAGCTAGAGTTTATTTATTTATTAATATGCGATGATGATGATGATGATGATGACTACAACTCATTATAACGTAAAACAATCCTAAATTAAATTGATAACACAAATTTAATTGAAAAATACAAAATAAAACAAAAACGCACAACCATTTAGTACCGGTTGGTGTTACCAACCGGTACTAAAGGGCTCCCGGCCCCCGGAGCTGGCTCGTGCCACGTGGTTCCCCTTTAGCATCGGTTCGTGCTGAACCGGTACTAAAGGGGGGGGGGGCCTTTAGTGCCGAAACGTTAGTGCCAGTTCCATAACCGGCACTAAAGGCCCTTACAAACCGGTACTAATGGCCCGTTTTCTACTAGTGGGTGCTGCCCTGCGTGTTGGGCGGCCGCAGGTGGCCTCGGCGGCAGCTGGCGGGGGACTCCATGGTGGTGTGCTGTTGTGCGGATGGCCCAGATCCGCGGCGCCGATGTGGAGGGAGATGGGCTGCAGTGGTTTCTGCACCGGTGGTGGTTGGCGGCGGCGTGCTGCTCTGCGTGCTTGGTCATGTGGCTTGGACGATGACGGCCGGCTTGATGCCGGAGACGGCTTGCTGGGCACTACGGTGAGAATGGATTTGGTGAGCTCCGGGCGAAAGCCTAGCTCGACCTCGGTCGTTGTCGACGTCGACGACGTCCTAGGACGTTGTTCCCTCCTTGGAGGTGTTGTCGTGGAGCCCCTTCACCACCATTGTCGCCTCGGTCTCGGGCTCTCCAGGTGAAAACCTAAGTTTCGACCTTTGGTCGGAGCGGGCGTCGGCGGCATACTTGTCGCTTCCCTCTTGGGGGCGACACCTTGGAGGTATGGTCCTTCGTCAGTTCGCGGTGGCTCGGGTGGCTTTGCGGGTTCATCGCCGGCCAGGCGTGTGCGCGGCCTCGGGGCCGGTGAGGATGTCGGAGCGGCGGCTCCGGAAAGCTATGTTGTGGAGTGTCAGATCTGGTCGCGTGGGCGGCAATGTCGTCAGCTCAGGCAGAGCGCGGCCTCGGGGTCGGCGGGGAAGTCGGAGCGGCGGCTCCGGAGAGCACCTCTGTGCTGTGGATTGTCGGTTTTGGTCGTGTGGACGACAGAGTCGCCGACTCGTGTGGAGTGCAGCCTCGGGGCCGACGTGTGTGAGTTTATGTCGTTTGTAAGCTGGAGTGACGGCTCCAGTTCGTGTGGTGGAGTGGCAACTTTGGTCGTTTGGGCGACAGGGAAGTCGACTCGTTAGGTACGCAACCTCGGGGCTGGTGTGTATCGATGTATCGGTTTTCGGCCAGTTTTCCTAATAATCTGGCCAATTCACTTCTTCTTAATGCAAAGGCAGAGCTCCTGCTGTTTTCTTGAAAAAAAAACTCCAGAAAATGAAAAACTTATTGGAAACCCAAACAACTTGGCATGGTGCTTTGAATTGGTTGTAAAAGGCCATGAAAAAATTAGAGTCATTTCAAGGATGTCGAGAAATTACGTGCTCTCACATGGAGCCTTCTCGCATACCCGAACACCCCCCGTTCAACATCGTTTATTTGGACATCCTTAAATAACGTGCTCTCAGATAGAACCTTCGGCCCTTTTTCACGTGAAAAACTCCAGAAAATGCATAATTTTCCAAAAACCAAAAGTACTTGGCACGGTGCCTTCAATTTTTCGAAAACGCAATGGAATTTTTTTGAAGCCATTAGACGGATGTCGAGGAATAACGTGCTCTCAGACGGAACCTTCTAGCCTACCCAAACACCCTCCGTTCAACATGCTCTATATTTGGACATCCTTGAAATGACTCTAGCTTCTCCAAGTTGGCGGGCATGCCCATTGTAGTCATCCATGTCAGATTTGAACGATTTTCGACACCGTATGCGAGTAGCGACACGTCCAACCATTTATCAACTTTTTCGCCGGAAAAACTCCGAAAAATGCAAAATTGTCGAAAACCCAAACAACTTGGCATGGTGCCTTGAATTTTTCATACACAACCATGGAAATAGTTGGAGCCATTTCAAAGATATCCAAAAACAACATGCTCTCAGATATAACCTTCTAACCTACCCGAGCACCCTCCCTTCAACATGGTTTATTTCTGGACATCCTTGAAATGATTTCAACTTTTGCAATCAGGTGGGCATGCGCATGTAGGCATCCATATCAGGTTTGAACAATTTCCAACAACGTATGCAAGTCATGACACATCCGGCCATTTATCAGTCTTTTTTCACCAGGAAAACTCCAAAAATGCATAATTTCCAAAAACCAAAACAATGCCTTCAATTTGTCAACAAGGTCATGCAAAAAAATGGATCTATTTAACGGATGTCGAGAAATAACATGCTTTCAAACAGAGCCTTTTGGCCTAGCCAAACACCTGTGTTGCACATGGTGTTTTTGAACATTCTTGAAATGAACCCTAATTTTGCAAGAACGTGGGCATGTCCATGGTAGATATCAATGTTAGGTTTTATGGAAAAAAGTATTTAAAATGATAATTTAAACAGTAAATGTTTTAAAAGCATTTAAAATAACAATTTCAAACCATAATTTAGAAAACTTAGGCCCCGTTTGATAGCAAAGTATTTTTAAAGTATTCTGACAGTACTGCAGTTTTTCTAAATACTAAAGTTTTAATTACTGTAGGTGTTTGGTTACCCATAAAAATTGCCGTATTAATACTACGGTATTTTCATAATCACAGTATATTCTCTGTTTTTAAAAAAGAACTCCAGACCTCTTTTTTTTTCTAAACTGAACAGGGAAAAGAAACGGGTGTCCTTATCTTCTTCGCTTCACACCGCCGTCGTCCCATCGTCTCTGGAGATTTTCTTTGCCGACCATGGACAAACGAAGAGACAGCCAAGGAAAGAAAGTATGCTGGTCTTAATCTAATTGCCCCCCTCCCGTTCCTCTACGTCAGCTGGGAAGTTGGGCAACACGCTGACCTTGGTAACCCACAATATAAGCTAGCATAAGGGTTCTGATCCAGTTCACCATGCATGATTTAGCCATAAGTCATAAGTGCGCTTCCGCGTGCAGAGGTAGCTAGCCATGGGTTACTCACATGGCTACGTACCTTGCCGACTATGCTCATGGATGCAGGGCCGCAGAACGGCGCTGGAACGTCGGTGATGCAGAAGAAGGCCAAGCCATCTAGTCATGCTACAAGCCACGTGATGGCCGTGCAGTGCTGTTCAATTTGTGCATGCGGATGGTGTCAGAGATATATTTGATAATAGAGATTGCCCGAGATTAGATAGAGTTATTTTCATCTTATCTCTAGGAGGTGTCTTGTCCTTCAAATCTTATACGGAGCCCCTGCGTCGCTCCGCACGAGCGACACGGACGGCGATCCAGGCTCCCTTCGGCAGCCGGCCCCTTCGTCGTCTCCCTCCTCGCCGCCGCCGGGACGCGTCGCCGGGCAAAGCCCGTGTGGCAGAGGCGGCGGCGGGGCTTCTTCTCCAGGGTGCGGACGGCCCGCGGCTGGCTCGTGCGGCGCCGGCGCGTGGTCGTCGCGAGCTCTGCACCGGCGGGCTGGAGCTTCTCCCCTCCGGCGGGAGCGGCGGATCCGGGGCCCTCACGCCCGGATCTGGTGGTGTGCGGGCGGAGCGCGCAGGGAGGCCGCTGCGGGGGCGCGGGCGTTCAGGGAGGCCACGGCGACGGCGCATGCGTGGATGGAGTGTGGTGGGCATGGAGCTCGGGCGTGATGACGAGGCGTGCAGCCAGCAACGGGTCCGAGGCAACATGCAGCAGGCGCGACAGATCTGGTCCCTGCAGGTGCTTGGCATGCGTGGTGCTCGCCGGTGCCCCTGAGTTTGGCTGTGGCTCGGAACCTTGGTGGTTTCTGGCCTCGGGCAGCGCTCATCTGTTCTCGGCATGGTGCTCGACATGGAATGGTGGCTCGCTGCGTCCGGCGGTCATGGGTCCGGTCGGCCGCTGATGGTTCTGGTGCCTGCTGATGGAGTTTGGCTGCTGATGGAGATGCAGCGAGGGAAGGTGGGCTGCCGGATTGGCTGTCGACCGGAGGATTACGAGGGCTGGGTGAAAACCCGTCTCTGGCCATGGCCGGAGCCTGTGACGGTGGCGTCTGTGGACGCCGTAACCTTCTTGAAGGCGTCGACAGGATGCTCTCTCTTCCTCTGCGAGGGACAATTCCGGGGGAAACCCCAGACCCGGAGGGTCGGTCGTTGGCGGCGTGTTGGCGTCGTTTCCCTCTTGAGGGCATCGATTTTGGAGTTCAATCCGGTCAGAGGGACCAGCTGGTGTGTTGGGAGGTTGGTGGTATGCGTTGGTGTGGCGTCGAGACTTCTGTGGCAACGATGATAGTGCAAGTGAAGTCGGAGACATTGCAGTGGTAGTCGACTCTTCTTCGGCGTGTTCCTGGGATTACCTCGGTTTGGTTGTTGTGGTGAAGTCGGAGCTGCGGCGGCAGGCCCCCTGTGGCAACGATGACAGGCAGCATGTGGTCCGTTCGGTGGTCTTCCACGACGCCAGTCTTGCATAGTTCTCCTTTGGATCTTTGCTTCAGAGTTGGAGCTGCGTAGCCCTCGATGCGGGTGGTTGAGTTCTGGCATGGATCTTCATGTTTTCCTACTCAGCCTCTGCGGTGAGTGTTGGTTCGATGTTCGTCCACGGAGAAGTCGGAGTCGCTTGCTCGGGGATTAGGGATGGCGATGACGCCTGTTTTGGGGAGAAGTGATGACGATGACGCGTGTGTGCTAGCTTCACAAGGCACTCTTTGTAAAGGTGTGCGTGGGATATCTTGGTGTGCCGCTCAGCGGTTTGTGACGGTTTTCGCCCGGTTTTCCGTTGATTAACTGGGCAATTCTCTTCTACTTAATTAATGGATGAGGCAAATCTTTTGCCTTCATTTCAAAAAAAATCTTATACTCAATATATACTCGCCCTCGAGGCTCAATAATATATCCATCATATTCTGCAACAATCTCTCTCTCCCTTCTAACATGGTATCAGCCTAATTGATCTAACCCTAACCGCCGCCCACCACTTCCGCCCCCCGCGCTGCCTCTGGGGCGGTCGGCCTCCATGACCACTTCCGGGGGCCGGGACGCCCGTACCTAGGGTTCGTCCGTCGGTCGTGTCTACCGGCTGCCCTAGAAAGTCCTTTTTTCGATCCTTTGATTCGGGCTTTTCTCTCTCTCTCTCTCGCTGGTCGTTTTGATCGGCGTCTACTTTTTGGTTTTCCAATCTATATTTGATCGGTTTGCGTTGCTCGTCGCCATCATCGACCCTCACGCGCCACTACTCCAACACCAGCGTCGACTACATCGACCACTTCATCAACTGTGCGCCGATGCGGCCAGCTCCGCCGTCACCGCGCGTGATTCTCCACCGATGGCCGTCGCCTTCATCGATCTGGAATCCTCCGTCAACCCCGTCTTCGACAAGCTCGGCTGCATCACGCTTGACCCGAGCGCTGGCTGCTGATCTACGCCGTGTGGCCTCATGCACGCGTTGGATACAACGGCCTAGGCCCTCACGTCAGTGCTGTGTGGGTCTTCCCACGTCCACAAAGAGGCATGCATCCGTGTTGTTGGCCGGTCACGCCAATGCTTGGTCTCCTGGCTCAGACTCGTGCGCGTCATCCTGCATAGCGCATGTCCACGCTGGACCAATCATCGGCTCCTGTTACATCCGACGACAATGCACGGCAAGCAGCTCCTGCAACCTAGCGGGCGTTTGGACTGATCATCCGAGTGAACGCGATTCACTCCATCCACGCCGCGCGGTCGATTTGATCAATCGTTCTGCGCGCGCCTCCACGGGATTTTCGTAAAGATTATCATCGAGCATGCGCATCTCTTCATCGATTGAGCATTGGACTGTCACTGTGTCGTCCCGTCAGGCCGTAGTGCCGCCGCCCCGTGGTTCTCGTGGCTGCATCGACTCGCGTGTCGCCGCTGCGTCCTGCTACGTCGCCTCTTTGGGCTGTAGTGCCGCGATACGTAGTCCCCGCCGCCGCCCGAGACCGTATCCGTGGTTGCACCGACCCGCGCTTCACCGCTGCGCCGTCTCTTCGGGCTATCGTGTCGCGGCCCGCGGTCTCCGCCACTGCCCCGAGGTCTTTCCGCCGTTGCCCCGACCTACCCGCCGCCGTTGCGTCTTCCCTTCGGGCCGTAGCGTCGCGGCCCACGGTCCACTCCGCCGTTATCGCACATCGACCTTCCGTGGTATGCGCCGCAACATCTTCCTCGGCGCGGGAACGCCATCGTCTGTGCCGGTCTTCATCACGTTGGCGGATTCCTCATCTACTTCGAGCACCGCCGCCGCGCTACTAACACCGCCGCCGCCGTCAGGCCGCAACCGCCGCTCTTCTTCGGCCGCCGCCGCCGCCCGTCCACCCCCTTCGTCTTCGTCCAGCACCGGCCCATCATCAACGTCGCCGTCATCTACCCCGACCACTTCGTCTACTCCGACCATCGTTGGTGACATCGGCCCCCACACCGATTGGTGCC
Organism: Triticum dicoccoides; assembly: GCF_002162155.2. Classification (NCBI taxonomy): domain Eukaryota; kingdom Viridiplantae; phylum Streptophyta; class Magnoliopsida; order Poales; family Poaceae; genus Triticum; species Triticum dicoccoides. The sequence continues at coordinate 577,143,624 of NC_041392.1, forward strand.
ACAACCGTCGTCGAGTCTTCTCCTCTGCTGGCCCTCCGACTCCTTGACATGGCGTACAGCTCGTGCAGGTCCCTCGTCTACGCATGCCCGGTGCTGGCAACACCGATGCGTGCCTTCATCCATGACGTGTCCCCGGGCTGGCAAGCCTGGTGCGGCGCTTCGTCAACTTCGTCTTCGTCCGTCTACGCATGCCCGATGCTGGCAACACTGACGCGTGCCTTCGTCCATGATGTGTCCCCGGGCTTGGCAAACCCGCTGCGACGCGTCGTTAACAATGTCTTCTTCCCGACGCACCACTTCTTCGACACCACTGCACCCATGACTAACTCGGCGTCTCCTTGCACCCGCGGCCCAATGGCGACGCCCTCAACACCGGCTACTCCGACTCGACATCGACCATGGCGTTCTTCGCACGGCTACCTCGACCACGGCTACACCCTCCTATGCTCTCGGCTACCTCGACATCGGCACAAAGGGTTATCATCTGTTTGAGCAACTCGTCGGCTTCCTCTATAGTCAACGTGTCCGCAACGCGACACCGTCCGCGACGCTCTCGCTACGATTGCGGGGGGGATGTCAGCCCGTCGGCTGCTATTCTCTCCAGTCTGACCGTCTGCGACGCTCCTGTTGTTCGCAACGCTACCGCTACGACTGCGGGGGATGTTAGAGATATATTTGGTAGTAGAGATTGCCCGGGTTTAGATAGATTTATTTTCATCTTATCTCTAGGAGGTGTCTTGCCCTCCAAGTCTTGTACTCAATATATACTCACCCTCGAGGCTCAATAATATATCCATCATATTCTGTAACAATCTCTCTCTCCCTTCTAACAGATGGTAAATATGCATGGCTGATCGGTTGCATGAAAGGTCAAAGCTAGCTAAAACCAATTTCACATTGCTGCATACGGCACTAGCCAAACATGTCACTGTATTGTCAATACTCTAAAATAGTTTGGTATGCGAAAACCATGGTATCTTACACCAACAGGTTAAAATACTACAGTTTTTCAATACTTCGATTTTTTACTTTACTTTGCTACCAAACACGGCCTTACTTAAAAAATTTATTTTAGTATTCAAAAAATTCTTTCAAATATTTGTACGTAATTAAAAAATAATAATAAACTCAAAAGGGAGAAACCTGAATTAACCACAAAAGGAGAAGAAAACGAAAAATAGAAAGAAAAAAAAAACGCTCAGGCCGGCCAAGCGCTCGCAGATTTGCAAAAAGTTCAACGATTCAAAAAAAAATGTCCCTGTTTGCAAAATATGTTCACAAATTCATAGTTGTCACAAATTTAAAAACTTTCCGGGGAGGTTCAAATAATGTTTGTGCTTCCAATTTTTTTCTGGAATTTAAAAAATGTTCCTGTTTTCAAATCTATTCTACATAAATATATAAAATGTTCTTGGAAATTCAAAATTTTATGGAAAAAGCTATTCTACACAAATACATAAAATGTTCCGGCAAAATCTATTCTACAGACATAATGTCAATATTTTTATTTTCATAATTTAAAATTTGTTAATGTTTTATAAAAAATAAAAAAAATCAAAAACTGTTTGGGATTAAAAATTTATTTGCTTTTTTCAAACAATATTCATGTTTTGTCATTCTTAGCAATATGAAGACACGGAGATTTTATTTGGAATTTATGTACAATTTATTAAAATACAAATATTTCTTTTTTGAATTTTTTTTGAAAGGCCAAACATATTTCAAAATGATTAAAAATTTACAAAGCATGATCATATTCTGGAGAAAAAGAAACAAAAAAATTGAAAAGAACCAAAATACAAATAGAAAAAGGTAAAGGACGCAGGCTTTCTGGAAAAACAAAATCAATAATCTGAAAAAATATTCACGAATTTGAAAAATAGTTCCTGGATTTGAAAAACAATTATGGGTTTTGCAAAAAAGTTGCAAATATACTGAAAAAGTTCATGGATTTGAAAAGAGTTCACTAAAGTTTCAGCACAAAACTGAAAAAAAAGTTCATGGAGTTGAAAAATATTCACGTATTTGAGAAAAGTTTTGAATATTTTTTGGAAAATTTGCGCATTTGAAAAAAATCAAACAAAAAGATAAGATAAATATAAATAATATAATATAAAAACTTGAGTAAAAACAAAGCAAAACCGGCCAAAACTGCTCGATAGAAAAGGAAAACCAGAATCTTTCTTTTAAGCGTTATATTTGACATACTACAAAAAGATGGAAAAAGAAGAACTTTGACATAGGAGGTGAGGTATCCCACGTGTTTAACATGTCGGGTTATGAACCGTGAGGTTCTGAGTTTGAGGCTGACATAAAGCGCTTATTTTTTGAATGGCGCAAAAGAAATTGGGCCCAGCCCACCCCGGGGGGGGGGGGGGTACAACGAAGTAAATAAAGGGAAATAAAAAAACAAAACCAAAGAAAAAAAATGCCAAACATAATAAAAAGAAGAAAGACTGAGAAGATGCAAATCAAGAATAATAAAATAAGTAACGAGGCACAACAAGTCAGCTGTCCTAGTTCGTTAAAGCTGGTGGAAGTAAACTAGGTGCTTAGGAGTTCAAATCCTACCTCTCGCACCTACTTTTTGAAGGGGCATGCTACGCGTCGGCTGGCGGATCTTGTGCCAACCTCATCCTTACAATTACAACAACGACTGTGTTGCAGAACCTTCTGCAACAGAGGTCATGTTCAGAAACTTTTGCAATAAAACTCATGTTGCAGAAACTTCTGTAACAGATGTCTTGTTGCGGATTTTTTTCCCTAACAATTTTTTTTTTGCAGAATTCTTTTGCAACATAGGTTCTGTTGCAGAATCTCATTGTAACACATCACTTGTTGCAAAGCACCTTCGGTGAGTTCAAGGTGACAGTTCACAGCACTAAACACACTATGCTTAGGAGAAAAGATTGAGTGTGCACCCAGGAAGGAACGTGGCAAGTGGAGCACGGGGCGGATGCAGCCGAGTGATCCGCCGGCTGATTGGTAACATTTTCCTCTTTTGAAGCAAAGCTCGGTTTCTTAACGGTAAGATTTCTTTTCTTCATGCCTTAGTTTGGAGTAAAATACATGGTTGGTACAGAAAGTGGCCGTGGAAGTTCAGTTCATGCATCAACTTATTCTAGCATTTCCGGAACATATATATGGATGATGAGGAAATGTAAGAGGAATTCAGTCTGTTGACTCGACACCATTTCAAGGCAATACCCCGCCATTATCTTCTTCTGATCTAAATTCAAATGTACCAATTTTTACTTTGGTTCTACTTTGTCTGACGAAAATTATGCTTATTTACCAATAAGACCGAACAAGTCCTCATGCGAAACACAGTTTCTTATGAGCATTAGCGTTTTCCTGTTCAAGTATGACCGGTATAAGGTGCTGTTTTGAAGAGCCCCTTTGCAACTGTTACTGAGAAGGTGACACCCAACATCGAGGACAACGTTGAGCCGCTACAAAGACTCAAGACAGATCACAACGTAACGCAGCGATGGCTCCAACTAGGGCGGAGGTTAACAACAAAACCGGAGAGAACCCCGTCCGTGGGAAGGGCGAGGACAACCGGCAGCGCGGCCGACGAGCTGACGGCGGTGCGCAGCGGCGTGGAGGAGGTCTGATGGCCATAGGAGGGGAAAGAGGGCATGCAGAGATGAGCAGCTGGCCAGTGAACGACGACGTCCCGTCCATGACAAGCCCGATTTTAATTTGTTTTGCTGGTCAATCCGTGTCCGGCAGTGCTGTGGATCCGACTCTGATCGAGGCTGGCCGCAAGCCCGATTTCAACTTGTTTTGCTGGTCGATGATTCCATAAATTGAAGAGAGGGCCAGGCCATGATGTACGAGCATCGCAGCCAAGCGCTTTGAGTACCTGGTTCTTCGTTGGCGAAAGAGTAGAGCGGCTGGGTGATCCTCGGGCCACCAGTAGTAGAACGATCCGCCTCCGCAACGCAAAAGCACCGCCGGGATCGATGAAGCTTCTTCCGGCCGCCCTCGGCCTCGTCCTCCTCCTGCTCGTTCTGAATCCCAATGGCGTGGAGGCCCGGCCAGCCCCGGCCGTCGGCCATCAGAAGAAGGCCTCGAGCGCCACCTTCTTCGTCTTCGGGGATGACTTCGCCGACAACGGGAACCTCCCTCTGACCGACCCAGTCACCGAGATGTCGCGGCAATGGGCCTACCCCTACGGGCCGATGGGTTTCCGCGGCCTAATACTCCGTCCGGCCGTTTCTCAAACTACAGAATCCAGTCGGATTTCATCGGTAAGTACTACTATGTTGTAATGTTACCCTAAAAAGGTACTCTGTTATATTTTAATCTCATGTTATACTGTAATCCATGGTGCATCACAATTAACCCTACTCGTTTGTTTTATTAATAACTTGCAGCGACAATGCTGGGATTGGAGGAAGCCCCTCCGGCGCATGCCCGCACGGCAAAGAAAACCTGTGACCCATCGGGCATGACCTTTGCTACCGGTGGTGCAAGCGTGTTGGACAGTAAATCGCACGAGGTCCCCGCCCTCGCCAAGCAGGTCGACACTTTTAAGAAGATGGTCAAGGACGGGACCATCACGGAGAATCAACTAAGTCGCTCTGTAGCGCTCGTGGCCTTCTCCAATAATGACTATGCAGGCACCAGCGTCATTGGCCTAAGTAGCCCCAGCAATGTGAGTATCATATCCGCACAATGTATATATGCATACACGAATTTGAACTAATTTGTTTGTGCATCTTACTAACTCATAATTTCCATATATGCAATGTAGATTAATGCTTATATTGGGAAGGTGACAAAAGAGATTGCAACTAATGTGGATCAATTGTTGAAGCTTGGGGTGACAAAGGTTCTTGTCAATAACTTGCACCCTATCGGTTGCATGCCATCACACACCCGAACCAACAACTACACGACGTGTGATATTTTTGGAAACTTGGGTGCATCCATTCACAACGACAATCTGAAACAAATTATGACATCAAGAAAGAATGTCTACATCATCGACGTGTACACCGCCTTTGTCAATATTGTAGATCATGGGGCAGGTATGTATCTACATGCATTCAAAAGCGTCTCATTATTTTATAATTATCTTAATCTAATTAGATGGGTTTGATTGTGTACATGAAATACTTTATCTGAACATTTTAAATTTCATGTGCATTAATGTAGGTAAAGGCTCGGAGTTGTCCAAACAATTTAAGCGCAAACTATCGCCGTGCTGCGAGAGTTTGAATTCGAATGGTTACTGCGGACAGCAGGACGAGTCATCCGCGGAGCTTCTTTACACTGTGTGTGACAACTCAAGCAAATTCTTCTATTGGGACGACATGCACCCAACACACGCAGGATGGGAAGCTGTCATGAAACAATTGGAAAAACCCTTGAAGAAGTTTGTAGATCAACACTAGGTAGCCAGGTTTCATATGTCGTTGTAGCGATTTTCATGCATGATGACAATATTCTGATCTTATTTGTTCGATAGTTTTATAAGCATTTCAAAGACTGTACTTTCTGGATTTGAGTCTTCTTTTGTAGAAACTATACTCATAAGAAGTAATTATTGTATTCCATATGGCACATCTACAATAAAGATGTGTCCTAGCTATACAAACCGAGTGCTTACCTATATGCGGTTCAATAAGGTCGAGGCAATTTCACGCCGGTTGATTTTTTGTTGTCTGACATGGTCTACCGGGTCGGCGTGTTCTAGGGATGACAGGTATCTTGTCTCTGAACTCAGGATTAAGATAATTTTACCCATGGATGGGTATCTGTGGTACCCGACCCGAAGTATGGTTTAGATAAGTTTTTATGTTCATGTACAACGCTCAAACCCGATCAACAACTCTATACCCGCGCAACCAGACCCGATAGTCTGACTCGCAGGGTCCATAACTTTTTTTCCCAACAACCCATAGCAGTTCACTAACCTATCGCCTTTCCATAGTGGCCTTTTTCCTCGCAGCAGTTCACTAACCCCTGACTGATGGCTACATGCGGTTGATTCGATTAGTATATCCATTGTATGGGCTTGTTTTCTAGCTGCCACCTTCCGATCCTACGAGCCTACGTACGCGACATTGATGCCTGAATGCATTCACCAAGTAATGATGTAAGTAACTGGCTTCCTTTACAAGCGCGTACATTGATGCACATAGACATAGTCAGCCTCCCTTGTTTTCAACCGCATTTCTGTCCGTGGTTGCTACATTGATGCACATACTCCATAGACATAGTCAGTAAGTAACTCGTGAGATTGGCTTAGACTCGGTCCATGCATGGTTGCTGGCTTGCTGCATTTCAGCTGCCCCCCTTGATTAGCGGCAGTAAAAAGATGCACACTTAATTACTTCGGACACACGCGAGAGACAATCTTTGATTGAACCAGTCAGATAAATTTACCATCAATCTCACGATGCTGATAAGTTGACAATCCATCCATCCATCCATCGAAGCAATCAAAACGAGACAGCTCACCGAAACGATGGCCGGAGACGGCCATCCTCTAGCTCACGTACGGCTCTACTTGCGTAGAAATTTACATGCGACCTAACAAGAATGGATGAATATGGAGCCATGGAGGATAATGTGCAGAACTAGAACATAATCACCATCATCTCCACAACCAGATCTCCCCCCTCCCCTCCGTCGCCCTCTGCGCGGGCGACCGAGGGGCCCCAACCCTAGCCGTCGGGTCACCGCTTCTTCCTCTCCCTCCCCTCCGTCGTCGCCGGTGGTCGGCGCCGGGCATAGCCTGTGCGTGAGACGACGGCGGCGGAGGCACTCCTCCCTCTCGCGGGTCATAGGGTGACGCGGGGCACCCTGGCTCGAGGGTGTGACCCTGATCTAGACTGCGGCGGCGCCGATCTGGTTCATGACGGTCCAGATCTGGACTACGGCGGAGTGGCGGCCGGCCGACGTCCTACTGGCGGCTGTGATGGCAGTGTTCGCGACGGCGATGGCGATGGCTGTGCGAGGCGGCGTCGGAGGCGGCGCGGCGGCCTGCCCTATTTGGGCGACGGCGGCGGAGGCACTCCTCCCTCTCGCGGGTCATAGGGTGACGCGGGGCACCCTGGCTCGAGGGTGTGACCCCGATCTAGACTGCGGCGGCGCCGATCTGGTTCATGACGGTCCAGATCTGGACTACGGCGGAGTGGCGGCCGGCCGGCGTCCTACTGGCGGCTGTGATGGCAGTGTTCGCGACGACGATGGCTGTGCGTGGCGGCGTCGGAGGCGGCGCGGCGGCCTGCCCTATTTGGGCGGCAGCGGCGATGCGGTCGGCGGCGGCGTGGAGGGCCTGGTGGTCACGTCGGCAGCACGTCCGGTTAGATCTGTTCTGACCGGTGCAGTCGACGGTGGTGGTCACCTCTTCCGTCAGAGGTGGCCGGCCTGTGTCTGGCTGGTCAGATCTTGAGATTCATCGTCTAGTCCCGGATACGAGTCGGGGAGACATAGTTGCCGGTGAAAACCGAGCGTTGGCGGGCGATGGCGGCGTTTTCCCACCGTTACCTTGATGAATGTATCGTCATGTAACTGTTGTCGACCCGCTCGTGCTGCTTCGGGGGAAACTCTAGGATCTGATCTTCCAGATCGGACGATGGCGATACTACAGTGTTGTTTCTCTCTTGGGAGTATCGCTTGTGGAGCAGCGGTGGAAGACAGGGGCTGGAGGTGGAGCAGCTTCGTCTTGCACGGAGCTTCGGTGGAGCTGGCAAGTCATGCCTGACCGACAGGTGCTACGCTGAGTCATGCCTGGTTGGCAGGTGCTACGCACGATAGATCTTTCAGAGTCTTCGCGTTTGGACGGACAAGCGCAAGACGGTGGCGTCGTTGGGTGTTGTGATGGCGTCGACGGATGTCCGGACTGGCAATGATGATGCGGATCTCTCTCCTGAAGATGGGAAGTGGTCCGATGATGATGGCGGCTTCTAAAACTTGTGCATGTGGTGTGCGCTTTAGGTAGGTTGTACCGGCTGTTGGTCCCAATATGTTATGTGGATGGATCGGCAACGACACTGATTTTAGATAGGGTTTTTATCATTTTTGCCATTAGTTGTGTCCCACTATTCAGTTTTACCACTAGAAGTTACAACTACTCAAAAATGCCATCGATCCGTGAGATGTTTGCTCAAAAATGCCATCGTTCCGTTAGATGTTTCCTCAAAAATGCCATTAGACATCGTTATTTTCACATCAAACTCATTGACCATGTTATATGACAAAAATAAGCCTAGACCCACATGTCAGTTCTCTCTATCTCACAATAATAAGTATGGCCCCGCTTGTCAGGAGTAACCAAGCGAATAGTTTTATAGGAAAATAAGAATATCGTTAGGATCAAGTGGGCCCCACACTTTATTGTAGTAAGATAGAAGGAGAGCTGGCATGCTGGTTCATAGGTATTTATGTCATTATAACATGGCAAAATAGATTTGAGATCATAATAATGGTGCCCAGTGGCATTTTTGAACATGTGTCTAACAAAGCGATGGCATTTTTGAGCAGTTGAAATTCCTAGTGGCAAAAGTGAGTAGTGAGACACAACCGATGGCATAAATGATGAAAACCCACATTATCGTGTTTGTAGATATGAGTGATGGCTTCAGATGAATTGATGTATGTTCTTGTCAGACCTTTGTGAAATAATTAATAAAGATGGCTGCCATGCATCGATTGATGCAAAAGCCAAGGGTTTATTTTTTTTAAAAAAAACTCATGGACGGCTGTACATGGCGTAGGGGCGTCATCAACTTTGCACGGTCTCGGCGACTACACTAGGGTGTAATTGACGATTGTATGCATCTTGTTAACTGATAAATGTTGGAAAAATTAGCAATTTTTTGATTGATTTAATAAATCATGATGATAATGTTATAATATTAATCTCATACTTAAGATGTGAGCACGTATTACACATAGAGCAGATATTTTTCGACAAAGAAAATATATTAATATCACAAAGATACTAATTACACCTATCCTTCGCACCAACAAAATATCATCTAGACTTTGAGGATGCACACAGTGGTTAATCACTCACAATGGCAGTACACAAACAATCACCAAAGACAGCATACAGACTACATACGAGGTTTTTCAAAAGTGACGCCTCTAACAAGGGAACAGTACATAAGCGTCGTCGGCGGCTGATCATAGTCTGATTTCTCAAAACAATGCCTTCGACAAGGCCATTGCCAGGTACAACCAGCGAATGTCTGACCTTGGCTTTCATCCTGAGAATCGAGACCCGATACTTAAGGAGTACCACCAACATGAAGTCCTCCGGTGTTGTCGCCCCCACGCGCACGACCGGATCCCCTCCGATCCAAAAATCCAGGGGCATTTCGCAAATCCAATAAGATCTGTGATGAAGAATTCCGGAACTCGTCGGCAGCCAGATCAAGGAGGATTGACATTAGGAAGGTCGATGATTTGACCCGAGAAGAACACTAGGGCCTCCACCTTTATTGACCCAGGACATCAACCCCCACACCGTCAGCCCACGGGAACAGGCTGCCCTGATCTCCTCCATCGTCGAGTGGCAGGAGATGAGTGCCCACGCCGCCTGAGGTCTGGTCATCAAGGCCACCACAACCTCAAGCACGTCATGCCAGGCTGCCACCGCGCTGCAGATGCGAGGTTGTGCCTCCTCGCCGCCGCAGGAAGTCTACCCCAGCGCCGCCCACACGGCCACCTCAGCATCAGCACCACCAGCACCCGGGGGCACCGCCCTGGCTCTGAAGCTCCGCCGCCTAAACCGCGTCGTCCGGGGTCGACGTGCCGGCCGAAGTGCTCCCTGCGCGAGGGAACTCAACACGAGAAGACATCCCCGCCACTGCTGCCTGCCAAGTAGGCTTTACCTGACGGTGTGCGTCCTCCGACGACTGTGGGAGAGAGGATGGAGATGACGGGGGCATCAACGTCTAGGTTTTTTGCCCGAGCACCCCCCCTCCCCCCAAGTGAGCGATGCGGGCGTCTGTTTAGTAGGGTTTAACTCCTCTCGAGCCGCCTCCCCGAGCAGATATATCTATATAAACAACTATTATAGCTAACAAACGAACAAACAAAAGAAGCATGAACAAATCACACCCTCCATGTGGTGGTAGCAGCGGTAGCGGCAACCTTCTTCTTGGCGACTTCGGGGTGTTTACCCATGGGGATGTCGGAGAGGTCGAGGACATATATAGTCGAAGTAGTGGAACCACATTGAGCAGTCACGCCTGAGACACTCCCCAAAATCCTAATCGCTCTTCTCCCAATCTAGGATCACGAAGGACGGGGTTTCGAATGCTTGATCTCTCATACAGGCCGCGTGCACGTGGTTGATGGGATGGGATCGCCGGAAGCAACAACAATGAAGGGAAAGATTGTGGATTATACACGAGGAGGTAGAGCATATGCGATTTGATCTGACGGCTAGGGTTGCCACTACCTCTAATATACTGTATATGTAATCGGATATGGAGACCGAGTCGGCAACAACCCACGATCCAATTAATTATTCGTTCTAACAGGCAAACATAAAGCGCATGCATGACACAAGTCTGATCTCGACTCGTTCACGAAACACGAGCACGTGCACGAGCCAGGCGGTTTGCAGGGAGGAGCGCACATATATCACTTCTCTTTTCAATCTTCAACAACATGTGGAAGAGAATTTCTTATAAAGAGGTCTTAACTTTCCTTGATTTCGTGAGATTGGCTTAGACTCAATCCATGGTTGTTGCATTTAAACTGCCCCCTTAATTAGGGGCAGTAAAAAGACGCATACTTACTTCGGACACACACGAGAAATAGTCTTCGATTGAACTAGTCATATGAATTTACCCCCAATCTCACAGTGTTGATAAGTTTATGATACATTTGATCGATCCATGGAAGCAATCAAGCTCATCCAAACGCCGGCTAGAGACGGCGATCATCGATTGATGGTTGTACTCTAAATAGATTCACATGCAACCTAAGAATGAATGGATGAATATGAAGCCGGTCTCCACACGATCTTGAAAGGCATGGAGCCATGGAGCCTTTCATGCAGGATCAGGACCTGCATGCGTTATCATCTCAACTAACGTGATCCCATCTGGTTTGGCTGTCAAGCGGCGCCCGCAAACGACTGACCATGGCCTAGCGATCTTCCTCATTCAATACCAGGAAGACCCATCCCAATTCTTGTTTTTTTCTTTTCTTTTTTGAAGAAAAGAGGTTCACCCCTGTCGCATTTTATTGAAAACAAGGCAACCTGACTAAGAACTGTTCTCAGCACTCGGGCCGAGCCAAAGTAGCTGAGCCAAACTACAAACATGAGATAACCTCACAGTACAACTTAAGCAAAATAAGTCCTATGGATAGGAAGTCGCCAGAACAAGCGACAAAACATGCCCGACTTCGTTAAATATCAATCGGAAATTTAGAATAGCTACTACTACAGAAAGCTCGGCGTTGCCCTTACAGTATCTACAGCGAGGCGACCCAAACCCTCCTCAAACGTCCTGACGGGTCACCCAATAACTGAACGGTCATGATATTTTGATCCAGACGGATATCTCAAACGGGCCTCGAACGTCCGGCCTGACCGGCACCCCTCATATCCAGCCCAAATATGAGGCGGATATGGGGCGCCCTGGCACACCCGCCACGTCGAACCCGGCCTATGCTGACCTACCCGACCCCACATATATTCGTCCTCATCTGCGCATCGAAGCAAACCCTAACCACTCCCCTCCGCCACCCGAGCTCACCTCCGGTGGTCTCTGGCCTTCTCCGGCATGGCAGACAGCGGATCAGACTCCAACCAGTTTGGATCCGTCGACTGGGGTGTCATCCTGTGTGGGTTGGAGGAGGCGATGACAGTCTGCATTGCACTCCACCGCTCCCAGGCGGACAACACCCGACCTACGGATGGATCTCACCGCCACGACTCCATAGCGTCGACTCACCAGGCGCTCAGGTCCTCCGGGGTTGGATCCTCGTGGTCCCGGCAGCCGGAATCCCTCCCCTTCCCCATCACCGGTCGAGCAGACTATGAGTCCCACCGGTACCGGGCAGCCCGCCGGGGGAAAGAGAGGATAAGGGCCACTGAGGCCGTATCACGAAGGAAATGGCGGCGGCAGAGGCGGCTAATGCAACGCCGCAGGCGGCCACAGAGGAGGAAGCCATCCGCGCCCGCATTATGAAGAAACGGCAGCGGAGGAACACACGTGCCCTTGCCCGAGAGCAGAATCGGGCAGTCCCCACCATGGCCGGACTGCCACTGAAGGAAGAGAAGGCGGACAGTGATGGTGAGGAGAGCTCATGCGACGAGCAGATTCGGCTCGATCCGTACCACGTCTTCGGTCGGTACTTCCACGAGAAGGACGGCAAGGGCGCCGGGAAGGGCAAGAGCAACCGTCGATGAACTTCACTATAGCCAAACATGCCAAATTTTGATAGTCCGATGGCATGTTTAGTTAGTAGTGATGGAGTAGCCGTACAATGTGTGTGCATCGACATAGTTGCGTGAGTTTGTATCAATTTGAGATATGAAAATAGAGGTGTCCGGATATGGATTACATTATTTAAGGGGTGCCTAATCAGTGCCCGCAGACGCACCCATCCACGTGCGTTTCAGGGACCGAATTTGCCAAGTCCGAGTGTAGATGTTTTTAGACCTACCCACATGATATGTCAGCTCCACGCAATTCTCAGAAGTTCTCCTTCGATGATCAAGGAGGAGCAAGCATTCCCGCATCAATACTCTGCACACAAGATTTTCCACTGGTGTAGTAGGACGCTTGTTCTTCCAAGGAGCAGTCTGACATCTTTCGAAACCAAGCCCTAAAAGCAAATATCATTGCGCAACGTCCATAAGCTCCAGATAGAAGTGGCACAGGCCATATTGATCACAAAAGTTTTAGTATCTTGAGCCCAACGTTCTGATAAGCCAATCATAGATCTCGGAGGATTAAAATTCAGAAATGACTCTCCAAAGTTCCCTGGCAACAAGGCAAACAAAGAACATGTGCTGGACATTTTCCAGCTCATTGCATAAAAAGCAAGTTAGGTCATTAAGATGTTGTCATTTAGATATATTTTCTCTAGATAATTTTTTATTGTGAAAAGCCAACCAGAGAAAACCAAGAACCTCACAAGGATTGAGATTTTTCAGATTTTTTCCCATAAAGGGGCAGCAACCCCACCAAAATTGATCAACTTATAGAAGGAACATACACTATATACCCCAGATGCCTCCAAGGTCCACACCCGTCGGTCAACACTAGGACCCGGTACCAAAGGAGCAATTAGAGCATCTACAGCCATACTTCACAAATCGTGGACGTGTTCGCGGACAGTTACCGGTCACCTCTTATATTTTAGAATCGCAACCAGTCTTCATTTCTGGATCCTCAAATTCAAACTAGTACTTGCAATGTAATATTCATCTAGTAGTATATAGTTAGGCTACCTACTCGTCATCGGATACGTCGATGATGTCCTTGTGGGAACCGTCAGCCTTGTGGTCATTGGCGGCGGGGCGAAACTCCAACGCGTCCTCCTCGTCAACGAAGAACGCCTCACACGTCATGCCCGCCTCATAGATGTAGCGGCGGTTGGGTTGGCCTCGACCTCGAGCTCCGACTGGACTGACTCGAGGATGGCCTGCTGCTTCGCCGAGTCCACCGCTTGAGCGACCTCGAACTCCACCGGCTTGCCCGGGCTGCTCCGGCGCCGGATCCACCTCGCCCTCGTCCTCTTCGTCCGACGGCTCCACCTCCTCCATCTCCACGCCCAGCGCCTCCTGCTCCGGCGCACATCTCCTAATAGGAAGAAAGAGCGGGCGTCCGTCGGATGCACTAGCGAGGACAGGTGGCGGCGGATCACGCCGGGTACATACGCACGGGACGGGGTTTGCACTTTGCACATGGTCTTCACGAATTGTTATTTTCCGGGTGGTGCGACGGGGTTAAGCCGGATCTCTTTTTGCCCATTATTCGCCACGACTTGCTTGGCGCGGTTGGTGTGTGTGCTGCTGCATGCGCTGATGCTCGATGGCGATGGCGATTGCTTGGCGAGAGGAACTCGTGATTCGGTCGCCCGGGTCCTCTGTTTCTACAAAGAAAGAATATACCCGGTCTCCCCTCCCGTTCCCTCTATGCCACCACAAACCAGGGGTTGGCAGTGAATAAACAAACACCGTCGGATGACCAGATCCCGCTCCCACACGGCTAAAGCGTGTTCCACACTGCGCTCTCGTTCATATTCAATTGCGCTCGGAAGCTCCCGCCCGCCTACCCCGTCTCCCCCCCGCCCCGGTGAGTAGGCCATGCACGCATGGGCGCACGCGCTACCCGCCATTTTTCCTCGCCAGTCCACCTGCTCCCTCCTCGCCCCTGACCCCGATCGCCGCCGTTCAAACCCCCGGCTGCTCCCTCCACCAACCCACCCCACCCCACCCAGTAACGACCAACGAGTACCCCCTATATCTACGCGCCGGCAACTCCCCCTTTGAGCAAGCCAAGAAAGCTGGCATACAGCGTGCCACTGGACACTTGACTCGACGGTCATTGTCCCCGAACCTTGATCCGTCCTTCTTTCTGGGAGGGAGGGAGGCTGCCAGTCGGCCGGCCATGGACACTGCGGAGGCGGCGTGGGGGGTGGCGAGCCTGCGGCTAGGCTCCCGCCGGCTAGGCTCTCGCTCCTCGTACCGGGAGCGAGGGGCCGACGTCTTCTCCAGGGCGTCGTCGGCGGCCGGGGCGGGCTCCGAGGACGATGAGGAGGCGCTCATGTGGGCGGCGCTCGAGAGGCTGCCCACGCACAGCCGCGTCCGCAAGGGCTTCGTCGTCGGGGACGACGGCAGCGGGGTCGAGCTCGGACTCATCGACGTCGCCGCCCTCGGGTACCAGGAGAGGACGCGCTTGCTCGACCGCCTCGTGCGCGTCGCCGAGGAGGACCACGAGCACTTCCTGCGCAGGCTCAAGCAGAGGATAGACAGGTGGCTCCTCTCACCTGTTTGCGTTGCTCTGCTCTGCTTTGCATCCATCTCTCTGCTGTTGTCACCTATTTGCCATCAATCTCTCCACTTCATTCTGAAATATTTGAAGTTCTTCATTTGTCCTAACTCAAACTTCCATAAGTTTGACAAAATTCAGAGAATCATTTACTAATATCCACAACACCATATATTATATATGTATGAAAATATTTATTCTCAGGAAAAAAGGTATGAAAATATACCTAATGATGAATAGGTGAAAATGGTAAAAACATATTTCCTAACATATTTGAACATTTTCACCATTCATAGATCTCCTCTTGTTGTCAATCCGAAGCCCCGATCACG
This sequence comes from Triticum dicoccoides, assembly GCF_002162155.2. Lineage (NCBI taxonomy): Eukaryota > Viridiplantae > Streptophyta > Magnoliopsida > Poales > Poaceae > Triticum > Triticum dicoccoides. The sequence goes on from NC_041392.1 coordinate 577,158,940, forward strand.
CGTTTGTTAGAAACTAAGCATGAAGGACGTCAACAGAAGATGATGAATTTCTTGCCTGCTCATTTGTTTCAGGGTTGGGATTGACTTTCCGACGATCCAGGTGCGATACGAGCACCTCAACATCGAGGCGCTCGCACACGTGGGGAACAGAGGCTTGCCCACCTTCATCAACACCACTCTGAATGTTCTAGAGGTACTGCCAGGAGCGTTGAAGCCACTATATGTTATCATGAATTCTAAGGAATATTCTTCAAGCCTGACCTTTTTTTTTTGTACCCGCCTTCTCTTTCAGACATTAGCCAATCTTCTTCATATTGTTCCCAACAAGAAGATACCCATCAATATCCTGCATGATGTCAACGGGATTATCAAGCCAAAGAGGTAACGCTTTTGGACGGGACCGTTATTTTTCATGTCGTTGCACGACCACCCACCAGGGTGATCAGAGTAGTCTCCAGTACTTCAGTTAGATTATATGTTCTGGAATCATGATAGCACAAAACCATATAATTTTCCAGGTGAAAAATTGTATGTTAAATGATCACCACTGTTTATGTTGTTGTAGACTTTTCTTTGTTGTGAAACATTCTTCAGTGTTGCATCACTCGTCGATTTTCCGTATTTGTGCCATCCTTAAGCAACATATTTCAGTTGCGCTTGAGGTCTGATATCCGGTGTTCATGCAAAATTCAGGATGACGTTACTACTAGGGCCACCAGGATCAGGGAAGACTACACTGCTTCTTGCTTTGGCAGGGAAACTAGACTCTGATCTAAAGGTTAGACAGCATACTTGTTTATTAATCAACTAGACTGTGACAGCAATCTTGTTGTAAAGTTCCAGGAAACTTACTCTTGTGTGATATGATACGAATAAACCAGGTTTCAGGGAAAGTGACATACAATGGGCATGGAATGAATGAGTTTGTGGCTCAAAGATCAGCAGCTTACATATCCCAACATGACCTCCACATCGCTGAGATGACGGTACGGGAAACCTTGGCCTTCTCAGCCAGATGCCAGGGGATTGGAAGTAGATATGGTGAGCTCAAAATCCAATGACTTTATGGGAGACAATTTACTCCTCTCTATAATTGTGTGCTAATTCTTGGTGAACTTGTCCTAGACATGCTAACTGAGCTATCAAGAAGGGAGAAGGCTGCAAATATCAAACCAGACCCAGATCTTGATGTATACATGAAGGCAATATCAGTGGGCGGTCAGGATACAAATATCATCACTGATTACATCCTCAAGGTACTGAATCCAAAAACAATATCTTGTTCTTGAATCCAACAACAATATCTTGTTCTTCAATGTGCTAAGCTCTGAATGTTATGCTGAACCCTGCAGATTTTAGGTCTTGACATTTGCGCTGACACCATGGTCGGAGATGATATGCTGAGAGGAATCTCAGGGGGGCAACGCAAACGTGTCACAACTGGTATGTCTGGTATTGCAAAATTGTCATGGATGCATAATTCTAAAAAAAATTGTAGAACAAAAATGCCAAATTTCTTGAACATATCATTGCCAAGAGTTTTTCTGGAACCACAACATATACTTCTCATGCTTATCCTGTTGTACACTATACAAATTTCCATGAACATCTCATCTCGTTATCATAGCAGAATATGAGATCTGAGCATTTGCTGACCCTTGGTTACTTGAAATTTTCTGAAGGCGAGATGATGGTCGGGGCGGAAAGAGCACTGTTCATGGATGAAATCTCCACTGGCCTAGATAGCTCTACCACATACCAGATAGTGAAATCACTTGGACTAATCACCAACATCCTCGGTGGCACGACTGTCATTTCCTTGCTGCAACCTGCACCAGAAACATATAATTTGTTTGATGACATAATCCTCTTGTCGGATGGTCACATTGTGTATCAAGGGCCACGTGAACATGTGCTTGAGTTCTTCGAACTCATGGGCTTCAAATGTCCCGACCGGAAGGGGGTCGCCGACTTTTTGCAAGAAGTAAGTCAGCTCAAATGCTTTGTCAAAGTTTACTAATTTCCAAGCCTCATGATGTTGGTCACTTCGAAGGGGAGCCTTGGCGCAGTGGTAAAGCTGCTGCCTTGTGACCATGAGGTCATGGGTTCAAGTCCTGGAAACAGCCTCTTACAGAAATGTAGGGAAAGGCTGCGTACTATAGACCCAAAGTGGTCGGACCCTTCCCTGGACCCTGCGCAAGCGGGAGCTACATGCACCAGGTTGCCCTTTTGAAGGGGAGCCTTGGCGCAGTGGTAAAGCTGCTGCCTTGTGACCAAGAGGTCACGGGTTCAAGTCCTGGAAACAGCCTCTTACAGAAATGTAGGGAAAGGCTGCGTACTATAGACCCAAAGTGGTCGGACCCTTCCCCGGACCCTGCGCAAGCGGGAGCTACATGCACCGGGCTGCCCATGATGTTGGTCACTTCACAATTTTGGTTACTGACACCAGCGAAATTAACTTACAGGTGACATCAAGAAAAGATCAGCCACAATACTGGGCAAGGAATGACCGGAGATACCAATACGTCCCAGTCAAGGAGTTTGCTCGTGCATTCCAGGCATTTCATGTTGGCCAAAGTCTATCTGCGGAGCTGTCTCGTCCTTTTGACAGGAGCCAGTGCCACCCTGCTTCACTGACGACCAAGCCGTACGGTGCCAGCAAGATGGAGCTGCTGCGCGCATGCGTCGAGAGGGAGTGGTTGCTCATGAAAAGGAATATGTTTGTCTACCGTTTCCGGGCTTTCCAGGTAAAGCCTCCCATTTCAGTTCAGGCAAATCTTCATACTTATAAGAGATTGATTGATTGATGGCACTACCTCTGCAGCTTCTGGTGATGACAACAATCGTGATGACACTGTTCCTGCGCACAAACATGCACCATGGTAAGGTTAACGACGGCATTGTCTTCATGGGTGCTCTGTTCTTTGCTCTAGTTGCCCACATGTTCAACGGTTTCTCCGAGCTCGCTATGGCCACCATAAAATTGCCGGTCTTCTTCAAGCAAAGAGATTACCTCTTCTTCCCTGCATGGGCTTACGCCATACCAACTTGGATTCTCAAGATACCGATATCTTGTGTCGAGGTCTCCATCACAGTATTCCTGGGTTACTATGTCATTGGGTTTGACCCAGATGTTGGAAGGTACGCGTCAAATATCCTCTTACTGTGGCAGACTAACAGTTAAACCATATGTCTTGCTGTCCTAGTTCTGGAGGAAGAAAAAGAACATCACAGACAAGTAGGTACCAATATTAATTATCTTGTTGTTTTCTTGCAGGCTGTTCAAGCAGTACTTGCTTCTGTTGCTTGTCAACCAGATGGCTGCAGCAATGTTCAGGTTTATCGCAGCACTGGGCCGGACCATGGTTGTTGCAAATACGCTGGCGTCCTTTGCACTTTTTGTGATGCTGGTGCTCAGTGGATTCGTCCTGTCACATCGTAATGCCCCTGAAAAACATTTTTCACTTGGTAGTTGAAATGTAAATTTCAGAGAGAAGATTAGTGACACCGGTTTCGTTTGCTTGTTCATGACAGATGATGTGAAGAAATGGTGGATCTGGGGCTACTGGGTGTCACCGCTTCAGTATGCCATGAGCGCCATTGCCGTAAACGAGTTCCTTGGACAAAAATGGCAACGGGTATGTAGCTGTTGTTTCCGCCGTGACAACAGTATTGGTCATTCGCATAACATGGTACTGTAGTTCTGACTGTCAAAACCATTTTGCAGGTTCTCCAGGGCTCCAGCAATATCTTAGGAATTGATGTGCTCAAGTCCAGGGGCATGTTCACTGAGGCAAAATGGTACTGGATTGGCGTTGGGGCACTCCTGGGATACGTTGTCCTGTTCAACATCCTCTTCACCTTCGCTCTAAGCTACCTCAAACGTACGTAATTCAAAGCTTCTAAATGGAATTTTGCAATGCACATTTTGATCAAGCACTTGATCTGAGACCATTACTTGTATAACATGCAGCGTTGGGTAAGTCTCAGCAAATTCTTTCAGAGGATGCACTGAAGGAGAAGCATGCCAGTATCACCGGCGAAACTCCTGTTGGCTCTGTCTCTGCAGCTGCAGGTAAGGCCAGTTGCACTAATGGTTGGATTTGGACATGATCATGGCAACATGTCATCTAAATGGCCAAACTTCTCTTGTAGGGAACATCAACAACTCGAGGTCAAGGAGAAATTCTGCCGCCCCAGGCGACAGTGGTAGGAAGGGAATGGTCCTCCCTTTTGCACCGCTTGCTGTTGCCTTCAACAATATGAGATACTCTGTTGACATGCCTGCGGTAATGCCAAAATTAGCTTTCGGTTTTCAAAGAATAAGAACATCATGTGAAGTACTAGTACTAATTAACTTGATTTTGTTGCATAACAGGAAATGAAAGCACAAGGTGTTGATGAAGATAGGCTGCTTCTGCTGAAGGGAGTGAGTGGCAGTTTCAAGCCGGGAGTCCTGACAGCACTGATGGGGGTCAGCGGCGCCGGCAAGACCACGCTGATGGACGTGTTGGCTGGCAGGAAGACTGGAGGCTACATCGAAGGTGACATCTCAATCTCCGGCTACCCGAAGAAGCAGGAGACCTTCGCTCGTATCTCCGGTTACTGTGAGCAGAATGACATCCACTCACCAAACGTGACGGTGTATGAGTCCCTGGTCTACTCTGCATGGCTCCGCCTGCCTTCTGATGTCGAGTCGGAAACAAGAAAGGTATATATATGCGTCCTTGTTCAGCTGGGGCACACAGGCCAGGGATACATTACACTTGTTCTGATCTGAACAATGCCATTTCATCATATTTCACAGATGTTCATAGAGCAAGTGATGGAGCTGGTGGAACTGAATACACTGAGGGATGCCCTTGTTGGACTACCTGGAGTGAACGGCCTGTCGACAGAGCAAAGGAAGAGACTGACGATCGCAGTCGAGCTCGTCGCTAACCCCTCCATAATATTCATGGATGAGCCTACCTCTGGCCTTGATGCCAGGGCCGCGGCTATTGTCATGAGGACGGTGAGGAACACCGTCGACACAGGCAGGACTGTTGTTTGCACCATCCACCAGCCTAGCATCGACATTTTCGAAGCCTTCGATGAGGTAATTGTTTATACTAGAAAATTCCTTTTTCATGCATGTTTCCAAAATTATCGTGATCCTGACATTCTTTTGGCCTTGCAGCTATTCCTGATGAAGAGAGGAGGGGAGGAGATATATGTGGGTCCTCTAGGGCACCAGTCGTGCGATCTCATCCAATACTTTGAGGTAACTTTGCCGTCCTTCTCATCCAATAATTTCCTCCTTAATTTCCTAGGTAGTTTTTTGGCTTTGATTGATAGTAACAGTTTGCTGGTATTAATTTTATCAGGGAATCGAACATGTCAGCAAGATCAAACCAGGGTACAATCCGGCAACTTGGATGCTGGAAGTGACCTCACAAGCACAAGAAGATATACTAGGTGTCAGTTTCGCGGAAGTCTACAAGAACTCAGACCTCTACCAGTAAGTAGTCATTAATTTTGCATGTTTGCCAAAGAAAAAACGAAAGGCCTGATGGACTGACAAACACGATGTACTATGTATTTTGCAGGAGAAACCAGAGTGTGATCAGGGACATCAGCAGGGCCCCTGCTGGCTCCAAGGATCTCTACTTCCCGACGCAGTACTCGCAAAGCTCTGTCACCCAATGCACGGCATGCCTGTGGAAACAACACCTGTCCTACTGGAGGAACCCTCAGTACACAGTGGTCCGCTTCTTCTTCTCCCTCGTGGTGGCACTCATGTTCGGCACCATATTCTGGCAGCTCGGGGGCAAGACATCAAGGACGCAGGACCTGTTCAATGCGATGGGGTCCATGTACGCTGCGGTGCTCTTCATGGGGATCTCCTATGCCTCGTCGGTGCAGCCTGTGGTGGCCGTGGAGCGGACGGTGTTCTACAGGGAGCGGGCAGCTGGGATGTACTCAGCGCTTCCGTACGCATTCGGGCAGGTGGTGGTGGAGCTCCCCTACGTGCTGGTGCAGTCGCTGGCGTATGGGGTGATCGTCTACGCCATGATCGGCTTCCAGTGGGACACCAAGAAGTTCTGCTGGTACCTCTACTTCATGTACTTCACTCTGCTCTACTTCACCTACTACGGCATGCTCGCCGTGGGGCTCACCCCCAGCTACAACATCGCCTCCATCGTCTCCTCCTTCTTCTACGGCGTGTGGAACCTCTTCTCGGGCTTCGTCATCTCACAGCCGACAATGCCGGTGTGGTGGAGGTGGTATTCGTGGGTGTGCCCGGTGTCATGGACGCTCTACGGGCTGGTGGCCTCGCAGTTCGGCGACCTCACGGAGCCACTCCAAGACACCGGCGAGCCCATCAACGTCTTCCTCAAGAACTTCTTTGGATTCCGCCACGACTTCCTGGGTGTCGTCGCCATCGTCACCGCCGCGTTCGCCATCTTCTTCGCTGTCGCCTTCGGCCTCTCCATCAAGGTGCTCAACTTCCAGAAAAGATGATCCATCACAGAGTGCACAGATGTACCAACAGGTCAATCTGATCTGCACATGTATACATATAAACCCTTGCGTAGCAATAGTATACTCAGTACCAAGGAAATTGTACTAGTATATAGATAGTGAAGATATTTTTTTGGGTAAATTCGATAAACCAGAATGGCTGTTTAAGCGGCTAGCGGCTCTTGTTTCCCCTTCCTCTTTTCTCTCCAGCCCCTCCTTTGAGAGTTGTTTGTGATGACTCGGCTCGTGCCCCCTCCCTCTCCGCCGGCGCCGCCGGCCAGAGCAGGTATGGGAGAGGACTGCGGGTAGGTCCTGTGCATAAGTCTAGGGTTTACCACAGGGGTGTGAGCGCTATGCCAGCTAGGAGAAGGCCACTGTCGCATGCAAGCGGTGGCCAGTGCATGACGGCGATGCTCCTCCTACTCGCGGTGCTCCACTGGTGGGAGCAAGATGCAGTGGGAGACTGCAAAGCTGACGCCTCCATGAATAAGATCGAAGGCTACCTTTTCAAGAAGGGGAAAGTCCTCAGCCAACCTATTACTAATTATTCTATTGTAAACAAGGTCCAAGTATCACAAGGTTCAACGAAGTAAATAAAAGCCACATATATACCGCTCAAAGAGCAATGGGAAAAAAGGTAGAAATAAGTGAACCTTCATGCATCACCAATCATACTAATAGGCTGCTAACCAAATCGGTTGAATAAATCACAAGCGACCATCACCCATTAGTTGCATCCAAGACCGTGGGCGCCCGCTCCTCCCCGCGAAGCAAGGGCTAAGGACCACGTCTAGGTCCTTCATTTCTAGCTCATTTGCTTGAAGGCTACCAAGATCTAGAGCTTGTTTATTTGCCATGTTTGCTCTCTTAGTCACCATGGTGGAGAAGGGGGAAGGTGGAGGGGGAAGGTGGAGGGGGAAGATCGAACGTCCGACAGGTTTTGAAGCCAATTTGTTCGTGGAGCTCATTCTCAGTGGCGTGTGTGCGCTGCCCACCGAAGCTTTCCTCCCCTAGTCCTAAAGGATTCACTTTGGTGGTTGATGGCTGGCCTCCGACACCCTGTTGATGTATCCTCTGGTTGAATGACGACCGTGTGGAACTTTTGGCTACTTTTCTTCCCCTCGGCCTGAAGAGCCTATAGGGAGGGAGTTCGGCCTCCGCCACACGTCGACATCCTCTTACTCCGGCAAGCTGCCGGCGGTGGTCCTGCGGCGGATGTAGTGCTCCAATTGATTTTGTCCCTGGTGACACTAGGTTTGGTTATGTGTCAAAGCCTACAAGTCAGGACCAAATTACAATCTAGTTCTGTGATCTGGGGTCTTTCCTATAAGATGCAACTTTCCTTATGGGTCCTTGTGCAAAATACGGTTGTAATGTATAGCTTCTAATATCTAGTGCAGTCTAGGTCCTTCTGGACCCTTCCCCTACTAGAAAAAGATAAACCAAAAAGCCATTGTTGCATGTCAAACCTTAGGAATATGTACCATTGTAATATTGCACTAGCCAATATGATTTGTGTTTGTAAATGCCACCCACCCCAGCTATGTATTATACTTTCGTGGGGCCAGAACGATCTTTCATTCCACCCTTCTATTTCTTCCTCTTGCCCCATCGATAGGCCCTTGACAAACTAGAGCCGAGCTTGTCATCAAGCTCCTGCTCCTACCTACGATCTTCTAAATTTCTTTTTGTGGGGAGAACGATATTGTCAGTAACTGCAACAGTTGAGTTTTTATATTCTACTAGCACAACGCATGTGCTTCGCTATAGCGCAGACACCAGTTGCCAGGAACCAGGGCTGGCCGATTGTCTAGACATATTTATGACATATCATATAGTGTGCTTAGTGCCAGATGAATTCATGTATCAAATAAACAGGGAAGGTGGGAATTACTTGAGGCAAGGGGCTTCGCTGGAAGGAAGGAATCGAGCCAATCCACCACCTCACGGCGCAACTGCAACTTTCATGCAAACATCACCTGCCCAGTGCCCACCATCAACACCACAGCATCCCTGCAGCCCATGGAAGTCCTTTGACACGCCTAGAGCATGTGACTCAACCTCCGCTCCGTACCCATAACCCGTGGCATCTTCCAGTAGTAATGCACAATGCGGCTGCCCCTCTCCTGCGAAAGGAATTCCTCCCACCAACCTCACAAGCTTTGAACTGTCCTCCCTCTCCATCCTTATAGCAATACCAACAGGACGCATCCCAACACATAGAATGCCAAGGAGACTTGGGGGAATTCTTGATGACTAGTACGGCTTGAATCGGAGGCCAAACAGAGTAGCGCATTAGTAATTATAATGTGACAAGATGGATTCATTCCGTCCAGAAAAGAGAATTCCAACTAACCTTGATGCACATGTGGATCTGAAAACAATGCCAGCCCATATTGTTAAGGAGCATCCATGTCAATTGGATCAATGTTGGCAAATCCACAATATGGAAGATTACCAATAGGCTGAAGGTGACAGAAAAAAACAGTGTTATTGGCACTGACTTTTATATTACCGTTGATCTCTTTATTAGTTCAAATAAATTACACCTCCTTAGATGGAAATACGCATATGACATGGATCAAACAAATTCCTGTCATCCAGATACATCACTTTTATCAAATATCAGATGCATCATGCCATGCTTTACGCAGTTTTTCTACATCTCTGTAAAACAATGAAGTGTTCAAACGTACAGGATATGTAGAAATTACAGGAAATCCATCAATATCCAGCAATCAGGCGTATGGTGAGGGATCGTGCTGGCAACTTATCTGGAAAGCTAAGGTTCCACCAATGTTTCGATTTTTTGCTTGGCAACTGGCGCAGAACGCTTTGGGGACGCGGGATAACAGACTGAAGGAGAATCCTGATTTACATTACATGCTCTATATGTGGGAGTAATAACGAGGATGGGCGACACACAGTTCTGTTTTGACCAAAGCAGGAGCCCTACGTGATCCCATGCACATGCGCTGGCGCCTACCCCCAGAGCATGTGTTGCTGCACCCAGGGCCGGATTGGCTATTGTTGGTCCCAGGTCATCTGTCAGACCAGGAACAAGCCCATATCTTCCTTGTACTGTCGAGATTAATTATGGCATTAGCGAAATGACTTCCTTCATGCAGAGGGCAAGGCGAAGGTGGAATACTCGGTCCATTTTTTGATCAATCTTTGGGTATCTATGTGGAACATAAAAGAAGAATACATGCGTGGATAACTGGATATCAAAGGGAAAGCACTATGTCCTGAATTTGTGGTTCCGGTGGAGAAGAAGGCTAGGGAGACCTAATGGATTGCCTGGTGCCCTCCACCGGAGGGATGGGCAAAGTTAACCAGTGATTTAAGATTTAATCCATCCACACATGAGGCGGCATTTGGTGTGGTAGCGCGTAATTGCAGAGGGAAAGTATTACTGCAGCGACAATACCAAGTGGTCGGTGTCATGATTCAGAGGAAGCAGACTATTTGGCATGTGTGATAGGGATCTAACTATTCATCGACAATACTCTTAACAGAGCAGAGCAGGAGGAGATAGATCGATCTCGTGCCACCAGCAGCACAAGATTTGGAGGCTGCCGTCGGCGCTTCAGGATGTTAGTTATCGGCATACTCGGAGGGGGCGAACAAAGTTGCACATGTTGCTGCTAGGGCCTAGGAGTGCGAACAAACCCGTCTGGATCCTGGATGCACCACCTGTTATTTTTAAGCTTTTCTTGCATGATTGTAAAGACATTATAATTAAGTAATGAAAGCCCCTTTCACTGAAAGAAAAAAGAAAGAAATGAATCAACAGAATCACAGAAGAAAATGCACTTCCTGGAAAATTCAAGCATTTTCTGGTTGGTCATGACAAGAAATGTCAAACAGTTTCCAAAAAAAGGGAAACATCAAAGGATGCCAAAACTTTCTATGTTCTTGTTGTGTCCGGCTGGAGACCATACCGGAATTTGTTGCACTCTACAAGTGAATTTCAGGACGGATTTTATCAATTGCTTTTGGTGCCCCGATACAAATCTGATGCTTGATTTCTATAACCAAAGTACCATAGTCCCACTCCTTATTTTAAACTTGGAAGTTCCAAATGATCTTTTCCTTGGAAAAAATCTCAGTCAACTCATTTTTCTAACCTGTACAAACTGGGAGATATTAACCATGGGAATACACATTCGCCAAGATTATTAGCCATTGCTGGGCTAATAAAAGATGATAAGACCCTGATGGTGTAGGGTGTCCTAGTTCAGAGGCTGCGGCTGGTCATATCCATGCATCACAGCTGGGGCAGATGAGGGCGACGAACTGAAGGCGGTGCAGCGGACGAAGGAGGCGGTGGCAGGCCACGAGAATGGAGACGGAGAGCTCGGAAACAGCAGAGCTAGGACGCATGCTGCAGTGCGGCCAGTCGGGACGCATGCTGCAGTGCGGCCAGTCGGGACGCAAGGGGCTAGCGCTGCTGCAAGAACAAAGGCATTTGAGGGGTGGCGGGTTTGGCTAGTGAACGGTGTCCAGTACAAGAATCCAGTGGTGAATTCAGGAAGAAAATGGAGGGTGGGCTCAAAGTTAACGGTGAGAAAATTAAAACACCCTTCAGATGAAGAACACATTATCTGCAAATCCTTTTGTCCAAACAAGCTGAATTTTTCCCAGATTACTACTGGAAACATATAGTATTTACTTTATTTTTATCAAAAATATCAATTTTTGAACGAAAATTTGAAACTGTCTAGATAAATAGCCATTATCTCCTAACCATTTTGTCCAAGTAAGCTCAAAACTTTCCCAGATTAATAATGGAAATATGCAGTATTTGCTAGAAATTTTCTGGATGTTTTGCAAAATATCAAATTTTGAATCTATATTTAGAAAAGCAGCCATTATCTCATAGCTCGTTTGCCCAAATAAGCTCTAAATTCCTCAGATTACTACTGAAAACATGTACTAGTATTTACTGGAAGTTTTCTGAATTTTTTGAAAAATATCAATTTTTGTACTAAAAAATTGGTACTGCCAATTTAAACAGACGATATAAGTACAACTAGCTACTGACTAGAAAACTAAACTAGTTAGTATTATTTCTCTTCATTTTTCCATATAAACAACGAAACAAGAATAGAGATTAGTTCAAGGATAATAATTATAAATACAACTAGCTAGGAACTGGCTAGAACTGAACTAGCTAAAAAAAGAGACGGCCTACAGGACTAGGCTAGCTACCTTCTCCATATGCTCCAGGAAGAAAGTATATGGAGGCAAGTGAGTACACAACTTTTGCAAAGCATGTGTGCTTTCATAGTCGAAAGAAGTCCACATCACCCCCTGTGGTTTCAGAAACCGGCTAACCTACCCACCCCCCAACTCTGAAACCAGTTAACTAATCCCCTCAGATATCTAATACCAGCCAGACTGATAGAGGACTATCTAGTTGGCGTCTGACATCTAAATTCAGCAAGGGTCGTTGCAGCCTTGCAGGTGTGCAAGTTTCAATGCGTAGTCAACACAAAGTACGAGTGTGCTGCCGTGCTGGGCATGGAAGAGCTGAGCGCCTAACCTGAACTCCTGGAGTCATCGCGCCGCTACCTTCAAGCGGCGATCATCACGTCTTGCCCCGCCGCCGTCTCGTCGAAACAAACCGGAGGAGCAGTTAACTAAGTTAAGTCTCAGACCCACCCTACCAAGCCGACGTGGCCATCCTGTAGAGCCACGCAAGCAAAACCACCGGCAGATACCACTTTAACTTGGATTAGGGGGTGCCTTGGCTGGTTTTCCCTTCGTTCAGAATTATTTGTCACAGAAATGGATGTATCTAGACGTATTTTAGTTCTAGATACATCCATTTTCGAGACAAGTAATTCCGAACGGAGGGAGTAGTATTGATATATCAGGGGATTAGTTAACTGGTTTCAGAGTTGGGGGGCTGGGTTAGCCGGTTTCTGAAACCACAGCGGGTGATGTGGACTTCTTTCTTCATAGTCTCATCTCATCTCTAATCAACGGACAGAGAAGAAAACGACCTTGTCCGGCGGAAGTCCGCGCGCTCGCTGCAGTCGGCGTGGATCCGCGGAGTGCCTCCTGGACAGGCGACGGGAGAGGGAGGAGCCGACGAGAGGCGGAGGACCGTCGCGACGGGCGACGACGGATGGCCTCCCGCGGTGGGCGGCTGGGGGCAGTCTCGCCAGCGTGCCGCAGTGCGCCCGTGTCGGCGTAGCCTCCTCCTTCCGATCCGGCGGCGTGGCGACCGAAGAGCTCCGGCCGTCCGGTGGCGGCTAGGTTTGGCGCAGGGGTGCGGGCGTGTGGCTGGCGACCAGCCGCGCGAGCGTCGAGGGGAGGTCCTCTACAACGTTTTTTTCTTTTGGAACGGGAGGTCCTCCATCAATAATCTCCCGCAAATTCAAAAATAAAACATGAATTTGAAAAAATGTTCACGAACTTGAAAATGTTTCCATTTTTTTTAAAAGGCCACAACATTTGAAAAAAGTTCATGGATTTCAAAAATATTCTCATATTTTAAAAATGTTCACTATTTTTTTAAAAAAGTTCATGAATTTAAAAACTTTACATGTTTGAAAGAATGATCAAGGATTTTCTTTTAAATTATGCATTTAGAAAAACTTCATGGATTTTGAAAGAGTAAAATACACTAGAGGTCCTACAAGTATTACAAGTTCAATCTTATATATGTATTTTTCTGGCGACTTTTAGGACCTAATTGATACACTTGGAATACTTTTAGGACTCGCGGTGAACAACTTATACACATTTAGGACTCACGGTGAACGATTTCAAACTTTTAGGGCATACTTGACACAATTGGAATACTTGTACGGCCTCTGGCGTATTTTACTCATTTTGAAATATGTACATGAATTTGAAAATTGTTCATAAATTTTTAAAAAGTCATGATAAAAAATAAAACTATAAAACAATGAAAAAAACCGAATAGAAACGGCCAGAGAAACATACGGAAAATCAAGGTTCCCAAAACTGGTGAGAATAAATCTACATGGGCCGGCCCATATAGGAACTACGGTAGAGGGGGGGTGTGAGCACTACTCGTACCAAATGGCTACTATTTGGGCTCAAGTGGTCGATCTTTATTGGGTTGGGCCTGCCAAATGTGTTGATGTTCGGTAGTAAGAATATTGTCGCAAATTTGGAGGGTAGGCTTTAGCCTATCGAAGCCTCACCTTAGATTCGTCGTTGCGAGAATCCGTGTCTGACAATAGTAACCGTACCAAATGAAGTCCAAACACGATGAAAATTTACAATGTTTTTTCTAGAACATAAGAGACCTTAGAAGTTTTGAAGAGAGACCAGAAGACACATGAGGGAGCCACAAGCTCACATGGTGTGCCCAGGCGGTAGGCGCACCAGGCAAACTTGTTGGCCTTGGCTCCGCTTGCCCTAATACCTGGCCTATAAATTCTCTAATATTTCAAAAACTCTGAAGCGAGACCCGAAACAATTCTTCCGCCGTCGCAAGTCTCTGTTCTTCCATGATTCCATCTGGAGGCCTTTTCTGGTACTCTGCCGGAGGGGGAAACCATTGGGGGAGGCAATCTTCATCAACCTTCCTGCCTCCATGATGATGTGTGAGTAATTCCTACAGGATCTATGGGTCCATAATAGTAGCTAAATCGCTTCCTCTCTCTCTCTGTATCTCTCCCTCTCTCTCTCTCTATCTTCAATACAATGATCTCTTCTGATATCAATCCGATGTAATATTTTGCGATGTGTTTGTTAGGATCTGAAAAATTATGGGTTTATAATCAGATTATTCATTGTGTAATTTTATAGCCTTGTATTTTTCTTCGATCTATTCGTCTTCTTTGGCCAAGTAGATTGATTTACCTTCAGCGTGGGAGGTGCTTGGTAGTAGGTTCGATCTTGTGGTGACCTTGCTCTATGACAAGAGGAGTGATAAGGCACGTATTGTATTGTTGCTGCTAAGGATAAAAAGGCAGGGTTTGGTCATACTAATTGATCTTATTGTGTCTACATTATGTCATCTTGATTAATGTGTTACTCTGTTTGTCATGAACTTAATACTTTAAGATGCATGATGGATAGCGGTCTTGGGGTGGAGTAATAGTAGTAGACATCGGTAAGTTTAACAGTCTACTTGTCACGGACGCAATGCCTATATAATTATTATGCTTGGATGATCTTCATATTCATGCGCAGGTTTGTCAATTGCCCAAAAGTAATTTGTTTACCCTTCGCCATTATGCTTTCAAGAGAGATGCCTCCAGTGAACCTATGGCCCCGAGGTCCATTCTCCTTATATTTACAAGTTCCTACAATTGCTATCAATTTACTATTAATATTTACTACCATCCTTTGCTATCTTTATTATTATTTGCTTTTAACCTCGTGGCTAGCAAGAACCAGGGGAGTGACAACCCCCTTGCCTTTGTTGGGTGCAAGCAATTATTTTGTTTGTGTGCAGGTGATGCTAACGTTGTACGTGTGTTGCCTCCTACTGGTTCGATAAATCTTGGTTCTTAACTAAGGGAAATACTTTTTACTGTTGTGCTACATCACCCTTCCTCTTTAGGGAAATCCAACAACTCCTATGGAAGTAGCAGAAGAATTTCTGGCACCGTTGCCGGGGAGGCTTCACCTTACAAATCAGGTGCATTCACACAAACACTTTCTTTTTTTGCTTTATTTTCCTGCTCTTTGTCTTTTGCCTTGTATTTGCCTCCTCCTTTTTTTTGTTTGCAAAAAATTGAAAATACCAAAGTACCCTTTTTGTCGCTACGTCTTCTTTCGAGGAAGTCCTTGTTGAGACTGCTAGTGACAGTTCTCCTAGTACTCACGAGGAAACACCTAAAAAGGCTACTCATGCTAATGAACCTCGTGCTAATGAAACTTCTTCAATTTGGAAAACAAAAAAATCATTTGGGAAGTGGAAATGTCATTGGAAAAAGTGTTATCCAAGAGTTCTTCACTTGTATGGGAGTTATGCCATCAAGTGGGGGGTGTCTATTCTTAAAAGAATAAACAGTTATGCAAATGCTATTGCTATCTTGTGGTTAAACTAGAAAAAAATGTGCATAGTCATCCCACTTTGCAAAGTTTTTTTTAGCTTCCTATTATTGATGATCCTAGGGCTAAGAAGTTGGCTACTATTGTCCTTATGAATGATTCTGATTACATAATTCAAGAAGATAGAGATATCTTTGATTTTTATGAAATAAACCGTGAATGCCCTCTGATAGAAGAAATTCTTCATGATCAAGATGCCATGTGTAGATTAGCATCTAAGGATTATCATCCTTTGGGGGAGAATGCTAGAAATGTTGCGAACGTAGCATGCAATTTCAAAAAAATTCCTATGATCATGCAAGATCTATATAGGAGATGCATAGCAACGAGAGGGGAAGAGTGTGTCCACGTACCCTCGTAGACCGAAAGCGGAAGCGTTAGGATAACGCGGTTGATGTAGTCGAACGTCTTCACGATCCAACCGATCAATCACCAAACATACGGCACCTCTGAGTTCAGCACACATTTAACTCAATGACGTCCCTCAAACTCTTGATCCAGCAAAGTGTTGAGGGAGAGTTTCGTCAGCACGACGGCGTGGTGACGGTGATGGTGATGTGACCCGCGCAGGGCTTTGCCTAAGCACTACGTGAACATGACTAGAGGAGTAAACCGTGGAGGGAGACGCCGCACATGGCTTGGAACAATTGGTGTATCTCCAAGGGGTGCCCTTCCCACGTATATAAAGGAGGGAGAGGGAGGAGGCCGGCCCTAGGGGGAGCGCCGAGTGGGGGGGTCCTACTAGGACTCCCAGTCCTAGTAGGATTCGGCCCCCGGGCCCTCTTATTCCTTCTCATGGAGGGGGAAAGGGGGAAGGAGAGGGAGGAGGAGAAGGAAAGGGGGGCGCCGCCCCCTCCCCTAGTCCAATTCGGACTCCCATGGGAGGGGGGGCGCGACCACCCCTTGTGGGCTGCCTCCTCTCTCGCCTATGGCCCATATTGGCCCATTACTTTCCCCGGGGGGGGGGGGTTACTCCAAAAAAATACCCGAAACGGTCCGGAACCATTCCGGTGTCCGAATACTATCGTCCAATATATCAATCGTTACCTCTCGACCATTTTGAGACTCCTCGTCATGTCCGTGATCTCATCCAGGACTCCGAACAATCTTCGGTCACCAAAACACATAACTCATAATACAAATCGTCATCGAACGTTAAGCGTGCGGATCCTACCGGTTCGAGAACTATGTAGACATGACCGAGACATATCTCCGGTCAATAACCAACAACGGAACCTAGATGCTCATATTGGTTCCTACATATTCTACGAAGATCTTTATCGGTCAAACCGCAATGACAACATACGTCATTCCCTTTGTCATCGGTATGTTACTTGCCCGAGATTCGTTCGTCGGTATCCTCATACCTAGTTCAATCTCGTTACTGGCAAGTCTCTTTACTCGTTTCTTAATACATCATCCCGCAACTAAGTCATTAGTCACATTGCTTGCAAGGCTTATCGTGATGTGCATTACCGAGAGGGCCCAGAGATACCTCTCCAATACTCGGAGTGACAAATCCTAATCTCGATCTATGCTAACCCAACAAACACCTTCGGAGACACCTGTAGAGCATATTTATAGTCACCCAGTTACGTTGTGACATTTGATAGCACACAAGGTGTTCCTCCGGTATTCGGGAGTTGCATAATCTCATAGTCAAAGGAATATGTATAAGTCATGAAGAAAGCAATAGCAATAAAATTTAACAATCATTATGCTAAGCTAATGGGTGGGTCTTGTCCATCACATCATTCTCCTAATGATGTGATCCCGTTCATCAAATGACAACACATGTCTATGGTCAGGAAACTTAACCATCTTTGATTAACGAGCTAGTCTAGTAGAGGCATACTGGGGACACTTTGTTTTGTCTATGTATTCACACATGTATCAAGTTTCTGATTAAAACAATTCTAGCATGAATAATAAACAGTTATCATGATATAAGGAAATATAAATAACAACTTTATTATTGCCTCTAGGGCATATTTCCTTCAGTCTCCCACTTGCACTAGGGTCAATAATCTAGATTACATTGTAATGATTCTAACACCCATGGAGTCTTGGTGTTGACCATGTTTTACTCGTGGAAGAGGCTTAGTCAAGGGTTTGCAATATTCAGATCCGTGTGTATTCTGCAAATCTCTATGTCTCCCTCCTTGACTTGATCGTGGATGGAGTTGAAGCATCTCTCGATGTGTTTGGTTCTCTTGTGGAATCTGGATTCCTTCGCTAAGGCAATTGCTCCAGTATTATCACAAAAGCTTTTAATTGGACCCGATGCAGTAGGTATTACACCTATATCGGATATGAACTTCTTCATCCAGACTCCTTCATTTGCTGCTTCCGAAGTAGCTATTTACTCTGATACGTCTCCAACGTATCTACTTTTTCTCACGTTTTTCCTCTTGTTTTGGACTCTAATTTGCATGATTTGAATGAAACTAACCCCGGACTAACACTATTTCCAGCAGAACTACCATGGTGTTGTTTTTGTGCAGAAATAGAAGTTCTCAGAATGGAACGAAACTTTGCGAGGAATTTTTATATAATATATAAGAATTTCTGGACCCAAGACCTACCGGAGAGGGGCCCCTAGGTGGGCACAACCCACCAGGGCGTGCCCCCCTCTCCTGGCACGCCCAGGTGGGTTGTAGCCACCTGGTGGCCCCGCAGACCTCAACCCTGACACTATAAATTCCTATTTTTAGAGAAAAATTAGGGAGAAAGAATTATCACGATCCACGAGACGGAGCCGCTGCCAAGCCCTGTTCTTCCTCGAGAAGGCAGATCTGGAGTCCGTTTGGGGCTCCAGAGAGGGGATCTTCGTTCTTCATCATCACCAACCCTTCTCCATCGCCAATTCCATGATGCTCCCCACCGGGAGTGGGTAATTCCTTCGTAGGCTCGCTGGTCGGTGAGGAGTTGGATGAGATTCATCATGTAATCGAGTTAGTTTTGTTAGGGCCTGATCCCTAGTATCCACTATATTCTCAGATTGATGTTGCTATGACTTTGCTATGCTTAATGCTTATCACTTTTGGCCCGGGTGCCATGATTTCATATCTGAACCGTTTATGTTATCATCATTATATCCATGTTCTAGATCCGATCTTGCAAGTTATAGTCACCTACTACGAGTTATGATCCGGCAACCCCGGAGTGACAACACCCGGGCCCACTCCCGGTGATGACCGTAGTTTGAGGAGTTCATGTATTCACTATGTGTTAATGCTTTGTTCTGGTTCTCTATTAAAAGGAGGCCCTAATATCCCTTAGTTTCCAATATGGACCCCGCTGCCACGGGAGGGTAGGACAAAAGATGTCATGCAAGTTCTTTTAATAAAGCACGTATGACTATTTATAGAATACATGCCTACATTATATTGATGAACTGGAGCTAGTGCCGTATCGCCCTAGGTTATAACTGTCACATGATGAATATCATCCAACAAGTCACCGATCCAATGCCTACGAACTTTTCCATATTGTTTCTGCTATCATCACTGTTACACTTGCTATAAAATTACTGCTATCACTATTAATGTTACTATTGCTGCTGTCACTACTATCAAAACTATCAAACTATTTTGCTATTGATCACTTTGCTGCAGATAATTAATCTCCAGGTGTGGTTGAATTGACAACTCAACTGCTAATACCTTCAAATATTCTTTGGCTCCCCTTGTGTCGAATCTATAAATTTGGGTTGAATACTCTACCCTCGAAAACTGTTGCGATCCCCTATACTTGTGGGTTATCAAGACCTTTTTCTGGCGCCGTTGCCGGGGAGCATAGCTATATTTGTTGAGTCACTTGGGCTTATTATCATATTATCACTATGAAGAATCTGAAGGATGCTAAGACTAAGATATTTCCCTCAAAGATGAGGGAGGTAAGGAACTGCCATCCAGTTCTGCTTTAGATTCACCTTCTATTATAAGCAAACTTGCAACAACACCACATGCTATTAATTCTGATATGTCGCAAGTTATTGATGATTCTACTTCTGCTATGGATAATGCTTATGATGATGCTAGTACCTTACTTGATAATGATGATGTGCCACTTGGTGAATTTCTTGACAAACAAATTGCTAGAGTAATACAACATGATGTTGTTGAATCTAATGATGAGCTTGAAACAGAAACTCCTGAAACATCTGCTAGAACTAGCCTTCCTAGATATGAATTGCCTAAGGTATCGGAAGGTTATGTTATGAGTGAAGAAACAACTAGAGATATTCTTGCTTGCAATGATAAAGATGATCTAGAGAAATTATTACACAAGTATAAAGAAAAATCTCTGAATGCTAGAATGAAATGTGATCCTAAGTTTGCTACTTCACCTATCTTTATTGATGATAAGGATTATGAATTCTCTATCGACCTAGAGTTAATTACTTTGGTTGAATCTGATCCTTTCCATGGTTATGAAACTGAAATTGTTGTGGCACATCTTACTAAGTTGAATGACATAGCCACCCTTTTTACTCATGATGAGAAAACTCGCCAATACTTTATTCTCAAATTATTTCCTTTCTCATTAAAGGGTGATGCTAAAGCTTGGTACAGTACTCTTGCTCCTGGTTGTGTGCGTAGTCCCCATGATATGATTTACTACTTCTTTGAAAAACATTTCCCTGCTCATAAGAAACAAGCTACCTTATATGAAATATTTAACTTTGCTCAAACTACAAAAGAGAGTCTCCCACAAGCTTGGGGGAGGCTTTGCCAGTTACTTAATGCTTTGCCTGATCATCCTCTTAAGAAAAATTAAATACTTGATATCTTCTATAATGGACTAACCGATACTTCTAGGGACTTCCTAGATAGTTGTGCTGGTTGTGTTTTTAGGGAATGAACTGTTGGACAAGCTGAAGAATTATTGAATAATATATTGAAAAATTATGATGATTGGACTGTTACTGAACCACCGGCTAAACCCACTCCGAAGAACAGGGGTATATTATATCTCAGTCCTGAAGATATGCAAGAGGCAAAGAAATCTATGAAGGAAAAAGGTATTAAAGCTGAGGATGTTAAAAATTCACCTCCTATTGAAGAATTACATGGGCTTAATTGTAACAACCACGATGCGGCTATATCTCCCACGTGTCGGAGCACGACTTAGAGGCATAACCACATTGTAGGCAATGTCGCAAGAGGGGTAATCTTTACACATCCCATGTACTGAATAAGAAAGAGGTACATAGTTGGCTTACAATTTCCACTTCACACAATAACATAAATATAGCATTACAATCATCCAGATACACTCAAGGTCCGACTATGGAACCAAAATAAAGACAACCCCAAATGCATAATGTCCCCGATCGCCCCAACTGGGCTCCACTACTAACCGTCTGGAAAAGAAACGTAGTATCGTCCTGAGTCCTCATCGAACTCCCACTTGAGCTCAGTCGCATCTCCTGGAATGGTATCATCGGCACCTGCATCTAGTTTTGGAAGTAATTTGTGAGTCACGGGGGACTCAGCAATCTCACACCCTCGCGATCAAGACTATTTAAGCTTATGGGTAGGTAAAAGGTATGAGGTGGAGCTACAACAAGCACTAGCATGTATGATGTCTAGCATACACAAATGAGAGCGAGAAGAGAAGGCAAAGCACATTCGAGAATCTATGATCAAGAAGTGATCCTAGAAATACTTACATTCAAGCATAACCCGAGACCGTGTTCTCTTCCCGGACTCCGCCGAAAAGAGACCATCACGGCACACACGCTGTTGATCCATTTTAATTAAGTTAAGTTTCAGGTTATCTACAACCGGAGATTAACAAATTCCCATCTGCCCATAACCGCGAGCACGACTTTCGAAAGTTCAAATCCCTGCAGGGGTGTCCCAACTTAGCCCATCACAAGCTCTCACGGTCAATGAAGGATATTCCTCCTCCCAGGACGAACCGATCAGATTCGGAATCCCGGTTACAAGACATCTCGACAATGGTAAAACTAAACCAGCAAAGTCGCCCGAATGTGCCGACAAATCCCGATAGGAGCTGCACATATCTCGTTCTCAGGGCACACCGGATGAACACTACGTACAACTAAAACCAACCCTCAAGTTTCCCCGAGGTGGCGCTGCAAGTGGCTCTGTTTTGGACCAACACTCAGAGGAGCACTGGCCCGGGGGTTTAAAATAAAGATGACCCTTGAGTCCGCGGAACCCAAGGGAAAAAGGCTAGGTGGCAAATGGTAAAACCAAGGTTGGACCTTGCTGGAGGAGTTTTATTCAAGGCGAACTGTCAAGGGGTTCCCATTATAACCCAACCGCGTAAGGAACGCAAAATCAAGGAACATAACACCGGTATGACGGAAACTAGGGCGACAAGAGTGGAACAAAACACCAGGCATAAGGACGAGCCTTCCACCCTTTACCAAGTATATAGACGCATTAAAGTAGACAAGATATAAAAGTGATATCCCAACAATAATCATGTTCCAACAAGGAACAAACTCCAATCTTCACTTGCAACTAACAACGCTATAAGAGGGGCTGAGCAAAGCGATAACATAGCCAAACAGTAGCTCGCCGGAGTGGGCTGAGCAAAGCGGTAACATAGACAAGATATGAAGTATGCTAAAAATAATGCAAACTTAGGGCAAAATGAGGTCAACCCTAATTTTTCGGATCTGGATTTGGGGCACTCTTTCCTAGGATGAACATAACAGTAGCTCGCCGGAGCGGTCGGATCTTGAACGCTGGCGATGAGGAGGAGGCGGTGGCGCGGAGCCGGTGAGGGGGCGCCGGGGCTCGCCGGCGACAAGGGCAGGACGAGGCGGCGGAGTCGGATCCGGTGGTGGTGGCCGGCATCGATGGCAGGGCGGCGC